>NW_011898507.1:4834-7536 GCF_000151845.1 Pteropus vampyrus | reverse complement strand
ACCCACCTCAGGACTTTCATACTTCCTTTTCTTTTCAGCGACTAAAAATCTTCTCACTTACCTTAGGTCTCTGCTCAAATTTCATGTCCTCAAAGAAGCCCTCCTGAGCACCTCACCCAAAGTAGCCCTGCCACCTAGACTTCTCTGTCTCCTGCTCCTGTTTTATTTTCCTTCATTGAAATTACTATTACCTTAAATTATCTTATCTGTTTGTTTGAGGTCTATCTCCCTCACTAGAATGTAACTTCCATGAAGGCAGATGTTAACTGCTAACTGCCTAAACAGACGATCAAAATTGGCTGTTGATCAAGCAAAGCCAAGTTTCTTGTTTACTGAGGCAAAGGAATCGAATGCCTTGACCAAGTGTTAGTTGCATCTCAGAAAGGAGAGATGAAGGGCAGGGTATTATAAAGTTTGGGGGTTCAGTTTAAGACAAGTACTTCAGTGCAAGTATCACTATCCTGATTGGAACTGAGTAAAATTTGTAAAAGAATAATTTAGAATTAGTGGACTCAGTGGACAAGGATTTTGAAGAGAATCTTGAAGAGTAAATAGTCATTTAATAACCTAGTCAAGTATTATTCTGAGGAAGAGTTTTTGATGAGACCTAGTGCACTAGCCTATTTGATGAGACCTAGTGTACTAGCCTATTTTTCTGTGAAAAATGAATTTTCACAAGTTCCTGAAATAATAAATTTATTCTCAAATTCATCTTTCTGGACAAAAGTTTTCTAGAATAGTAAAATGTTAATGCAGTTTTAGGTCTTAATCCAATTAAGCTGTAGCTATATATAGTTTTATATATAGGGATCTTGTTTATCTGAGTTAATAACATAAAATATTTAGAACCATGCCAGGCATACAGTAGGCACTCAATAAATGTTTATTGTTGTTACATATTGTGCACCCTCAAGTGCACAATAAATGTCAGGTGCACAATAAATGTTTGTTAAATTAGTTAATCAATTATTATGGCTGGAAAGACAGAAGACAGAGCTAAATTCAACATGAGAGGTAAAAGACCTCAATGACAGCATCCTGTGATATCGTTATGGATTCTGACATGGAGTGATTATGGGTGGGGGTATTGGGAGTAAGGGCAGAGCAATTCTTTTCTGCCATAGTGAGCTGAGTGAATTAAATGAAGACTCCTTAATACTGTCTCCACATCAACCATCCTTGTGCCATGTACCTTGGTGGGACTTCATGGTGAAATCAAAACATAAAAAGGTAAAATTGTTGAACTCTCAGATGGAAGATGAGACACAGGATGACTGGGTCCTTCAATGCATTGACAACAAAGCAAACAACTTTCTATATGTCTCACTGAAATTGCGGGAAGAGATTCAGAACATTTTCTGTTGAGCAAGGATGGTGAATGAAAATCGATTTGGCACCTATAATGTAAGATGTGTAAAATGTTATATATAATGTCAAAGTATAATTTTTATAGTTGAAGACGAAACTCTCATACAAATATGAAATGAACACCTGTCAAAGATTTATTAACTCATTAATGAGAAAGGTGGTAAGAAGATAAGTCTATTAAGTCCAGTTCAGAGAGCACTTTGAACAACAGAGTATTTACAGGCATTTTAAAAGAAATGTTAGAATGACTATTATGTTAGATACAAAACGATTAATGTTCCGCAAGACAATAAAAACATAACCTTTGGGGTTATCTTGGCTACCAGACAGAAGTTATTTGCATCTCTGCCATACAAGATTTACAAGTTAACATGTAACTTCAAAGAGTTTGAGCCCTTAAGTATTAGTAAATAGCAAAGTCAAGCAAAGGTACATACCCAGGGTAATTAATTATCTTCAGATGGCCTTGTTAGATGATGCTACTACATAACACTGAAAAGAAATATTTTATTTCCAAGCTCTGAAGAATTTTTCATAACAATAGTCTGTTTACTTTGTATGTTCTCTTGTTTATTTTCATGAGTTTAATTTCCATAGATTCCATAAATTTCCATAGCTTACACAGATTCTCTCTATCCTGATCCCCAACTCTATAGTTCCCATAAGGTCACATATTTTCAACCATAAACTTTACCATGAGAAAGAAACTTTTTTATTCATTTGTTTTGAAGTGGGGAATGTTAAGCTCATGACTGAAAAAGGATTATTGTACTTTATGTTTCTCTCCTTCAGAATACAGGCTCCTCAAGGCTAAGACCTGGTCAGTTCAGAAACTTCAGCATTTACCTCAGCTACTTATTTCTGCTGTCCAGTGATGCCTGGTACATGCTGGGAACACACTCAATAATGATGCATAGATAAATGAATGAATGTAATTAGAGGAAAAAAAAAAACCTGTTATACTTAATCAGGGAAAATTTATGAAGTTATATAGCAGTTTAACATGCAGGTCCAGTCCACAACGGTTTTACACAGCAAAGGTACAGCTCACCTGACAGAGCTTCAGAGTTGCAGGAGGACACCTGTTATTTCAGGAGAAGCAAAAATAAGCCTTTAAGGAAAAGGATAAGGGGTAAGGCAAAATTGTTCCAGTCAGCATTTAGCCCAGAAGATACTCTTTTTTTCTACCTAAGACAACTGAGATCTATAAAATCACAACCATCACACTTAGGAATGGATCCTCAAGGAGAGTTGCATTGTAGAACTGATCTTCCTGGTTTCTGGGTTTTTTTCTGCCATGAAAAAATTTGTCCAATAACTGTAAAGAACAGAAA
>NW_011898507.1:0-2304 GCF_000151845.1 Pteropus vampyrus | reverse complement strand
GTTTGAGGGCTGGCACAGGTCAGTAGACAAGACTGAATATCACTTTGTCCAAAAAGTATGCTAGAAAACCCCTTAGGATACCAGATAAACTCCCTTCCTTTTTCTCTCTGGGCACTCTGTTTGAGAAAAAGTCATACCTAAGGAAAAAATTGCCTAATGACTTATTTTGTTAAAAGAGGAATAAGAATATATCAATAAATCACATAGGTTTTATGACAGTAATACAGTTTGTATATCCAGTGAGTTTCAATGACCTATATCTATCACTACACTATCAAGGAAAGGTCAGTCCTTGGGATACAGGTATTTAAGTCTCTAGGGATATATTAAAAGTTAATTCATATTATCATAGTGACCATCACAGAAAGCATGAACATCATAGAGAGTGGCACATGCTTAGGTCCAAGGTAATTCCCAAAACAAAAGCATATATCCATTCCAAACAGAACTCTCATCTTCTAGTTCCCCCTTTTCTTTTGAGTCTGAGACAATGGCCATTTCAAGGTTCACACCATAAGCTGAAAAGATTTTATGCTCCCATCCATGCTGAAGTTCATCTAAACTGTTCGGCATATTTTATTTTCCTTCAGCGGGTAGAAGAGCCAGGGTGTGCATTCTAACCCGCTGGTTTCTTCTAATGCATCTGAACAATTCTCCTCCGTTGCCAACTGTTTTCTTCTTGGACTTCATATTTCCTCCCTGGAATCAGGTGTGGCCAAGGAACTGAGTTCTGGATGATGGAATGTGGGTAGAAGAGGTGTATCTCACCTCCTGGCCTGCCCCATAAAACCTCCCATGCCTAGTCTTTCATCCTCATTCCCCATCTCCAGCAACCTTGGAAGCCACACACTGAAGGCGAAGGAGCCTGAGTCCCAGGAACATTCACACTAGACACTAAGTGAGAGTGAATCGAATATGGGCTAATGCCACTGGGATTTGGGGTTTGTCTATTATAGCGGCCATGTTACATTAATTAATATACTTCATAATCAAAAATATTACTATTTTTTCCATCATCATGCAAGGTTGGCTGATGAATTAGAACTTGTTTATACATCAGTTGTTGTCATGATCCATTCTATGGGCCTGCTCTGTAAGTATTCACACATTCAAAATTATTAATTGAGCATCTATTACGTATCTTCATTTATTTTATTTAAGGTTCCCTTAAAATGAGACCCAGGGGGAACAAGCCTCACTTCAAATTTGCTTCTAAAGTGAATAGGTTTAGAGCTATAATTATAAAGCAGAATGCACCTGTAGTCTCTTTAATGCCCACCCCCTCCCGTGCTCTCTACCCAACCCACCTCCACTCATGCATTCCTATGTGCCAAAGCAGAGACAGAGCTTCAAGCTGTGTGATTTTAAAGAAAGAAAACAGAAAGTTCCCTAGGAGGTTTCCTTGCCCATCATGAATTCAGATCCTTGATTTCCCAGGAACTTCAATCTGTGAAGCTATCATTTCCACTGTGCTGGTGACAACAGAAATACGAGGAGGGAGAATGACATGCCCTTGTAAAATGAGATATTTAGATACTTTTTTTGTGTTATTGCCTCTTCTGGGCCCTCAAGTGACTCTCACTAAATGCCAGGATTACTTGTTAAGGCTTTTTAAAGTCTGATTTTGCTCATTAGTGTGTCACAGCCATGAGACAGAGCTTAGGGGAGGGGCAAAAAGGCCCAAAGTTTTATAATATATCTGAATATGACATTCCAATTTATACAATTAAATGGAATTTACCCGTGCATCTTATTACTCCAGAATCAACTCCCGAATAGGCATGTTCTACCTCTATCATGTTTCATCATGCATTTGCCTCTGAGTTAGATGGTTTACAGTCTTTCCAGAAGGTTTAACTATTTCTCATGAATCTTCTCACACAGCTGAGCAGCTCCCTCACACACCATCAGATTTGTTTACTTGAAATGGAAAGTTGGGATTTTTAAATCTATTTTTATTTTATTTTTTTGTAAGTAAAAAATTGAGATTAGATGAATATAACCCAGTATATTTTATTCTTTCCTGCTCCTCGCATCCAACCTGCAGTCCCATTCTTCCAAGGAAAGATTCTTTTATTGTCCCATTGTCCCACCCATACTATTCCCTTCTTCACTGTTCGTAAAAACACTGCTGGGAAATTAAAACAAGAAATGCTATTTTCCAAAGAAACTGAAGCATATCTGAGTGTAAGCAAATGACATTGTTTTAAATGATACTAGAAACTTAGAACCAAGCACAGTGTTTTGCAGACACGGCATAAATGGTTAAGTTTGATGATGGAGATGATGGAGATACCCACTGAC
>NW_011898506.1:3000-5191 GCF_000151845.1 Pteropus vampyrus | reverse complement strand
AGCGGGGGCCTCCAGGCCTTCCCGAGAGCCCATCACCCTCTCCCCCTCCCAACTCCGCGGTGACCTGGTTGCCGGCTCCTGGACCCACTCGCGCAGATGAAGAAAGGCAACACGATGCAGCAGTTCCTGCAGAAGGCACTCGAGATCCTGCGCAAAGACTTCAGTGAGCTCAGGTGGGCGTGCGTGCGCGTGCGCGCGTGCGTGTGCGCGTGGAGGAGTGTGTGCGCGTGCGCACGCGCGTGCACGTGCATCTGGAGCCTGCAGTCCTGACCCTGATACCAGGGGTTGCCGCTGCCTGTGATGCGTGTATCAGGATGACTCCTCCCTGGATAGGAAGGCGGCGTGCTGCCACTGCGTTCCCAACAAGAGGGCCAGGGTCCTTTCTCCATCCCTGTCACCATACACAGCTCAGGCGGGAGCGTCGGTCTTAGCTCTTTTACCCAGAGGTGGAGGACGGTGGGCGCTGGTGCCGGGCTCACCGACCCTAGCAGCCGGCCTCAAAGCATTTGGTGCTGCTCCCAGCTCCGGCGCCCGTCTCCTTGGCTGGCTGCTTCCTCATCCTTCCACGCCCTCCTGCCTTTTTCAGGTCAGCAGGGGTGGAGCAGCTCATGTACATCAAAGAGGACCTAATCATACCCCACGTGAGTCTCCTCTCTCCCCGAAGCCCTGGGCAGGGTGGCAGTGGGAGGCGCGGTAGGCTTTGGTGTGCCTGGGGACTTCTCGGGACAGTCTCCGCTCCACGCTGGGTCTTTGGCTCGGGCTGGGATGGGGCGCCATGTGCGGAGCTGGGCCTGTGTCCAGCCTGCGGGCCGGCGGGCGGGCGGGCGGGTGGGAGAGACCGAGATGGGTCATCAGCCATGGCTTTTCCGTCCCTGGCTCTAGCACCACAGCTTCTACGATTTCATCGTCACCAAGGCACGAGGGAAGAGTGGTGAGTGCGCCCGGCCCAGCAGCCCCCTTCCCCAGCGCCTTGGCAGCAGCCTGAGGGTGCAACGGCCGCCTCTCCCTTGCAGGGCCCCTCTTTAACTTCGACGTTCATGATGACGTGCGGCTGCTCAGTGACGCCACCGTGGAGAAGGACGAGGTACAGGGGGGCAGGGGTGCTGGGCCGCGAGAGGGAGGAGCATGGAGGGAAGGACAAGCGGAGAAGCCAGGCGCCCAGGCGGCCCTGAGCCGCAAGGCCTGGCCCTCCTTCCTTAGTCACACGCGGGCAAGGTGGTGCTCAGGAGCTGGTACGAGAAGAACAAGCACATCTTCCCCGCCAGCCGCTGGGAGCCCTACGACCCCGAGAAGAAGTGGGACAAGTACACGGTGAGGAGGCCCCTCCGAGGGGGCCCTGGCTCTTGGCCGGGGGGTGGCAGCTGGCCTGGCCTGCTCGGGAACCACGGTCAACGGGCCGGCCCACCCTGCTCAGCTCGGCTTCCCGTCTCTGTCTCCTCGTCCTCACACTAGATCCGGTGAATGCAGAGGTGGAGCAGCCTCGGCTCCCCGGTTCCCACCAGCCTCCCCACCCCCTGGGCCTCCTGGACAACCGGTGCCCAGCTCCCCCTCCCGTGAAGTGACTGACCTACCCCTGCTCCCGATGTTGTCGTTCACTGCGTTTTTCTTTCAAGATAAAGAAATGCACGTGTCAGAGTTGGAGTCCCCGCAGCGTGTTTTGTTGTAAAAAACGTTTTTTTTTTTTTTGAGATTAATAAAGTTCACCATCGTGGCCATTCAAAAATGTACAATTCATGGGTATTTAGTGCGTTCGTAATGTTCTGCAACCATCACCTCTAGTTCTAGAATATTTCCAACTCCCCAGAAGGAGACCCCGTACCCATTAACAGTCTCCCCCCCCCAGCCCCTGGCACCCCTTAGTCCGCTGTCTGGGTGCGCCTGTCCTGGAGCTTTCGCCTAAGTGGAGTCATACAGCATTTGTGGTCTTTGTGTCTGACAAGAAAGTGTGTTTGGGGAGCGTGGGAGGGAGTTGGGCAGGAATGTGTCTGGAGGGGGAAGGGGGGGCATTTGCAGCCCAGGCCGGGCAGGCCCAGCTGGCCCTGCAGCCAGCCCATCCTCCCCAGGGCACCTACGTGGCATTGTGGTTCTTTACTGTGGGTGGGAGGGGCGTTCCGTTCCAGGCCTCCCTCCCAGGCCCTTGGGCTCCTCTTTTGTCTCCTAGCTGCCCATTCCGTCCGGGACAAGGCTGTCC
>NW_011898506.1:0-1425 GCF_000151845.1 Pteropus vampyrus | reverse complement strand
TGGCACGGTGACGTGGAAGCTGACAAGAATGACAAGTCAGCCATTCCAAAACAAGGCAGGGGGTGTTCCAGGCGCAAAGACACTGGTGGGCACGTTGGAGGCGAGCGGGACTAGACCAGAGGGGAGGGGGGAGGAGAAGGAGAGGCAGGCGGCAAAGGTCACGGCGTAGACGAGCGGAAACGGGGGATACTGACCTTTTCTCATTCACTTTGAACTGTTCTGCAGAGGCCAGAAATTCTCCCTGCTCACACATCGACACGAAACGGTGAGGGTGGACGTGGTGATGCCTCACCTCCGCCCAGCCCTCCCGGCCCAGTTTCCACATGCCCCCAACACACGTGTCACTTAATACATCCAAATATCCTACATGCCTACAGCACCTGCCGTTCCTAGGTGGTCTCCCATCCAAGTTCTAACCAGGCCCGACCCTGCTTAGCTTCCCAGATCAGACATCGGGCTTGTTCAGGGTGGCATGGCCCTAGACCACGGACCGTGGCTCCACCGGGGCGCGAACCCAGGACCTTCTGCGTGTAAAGCAGATGTGCTCACCGCTACGCTATGGAACCACGTCCAAGCCTCCACATTTTTGTTAAAGCAACATGATTTCACTCTCTAGAGCCTGTCCCACTTTACAGCCCCCCAACAGGTGGGCATTCTGGCTCTCCCGAGCCTCACCCACAGGGTACTGTCACTCCCCACCAGGGGACATATGCAACCTGAGATGGGACAAGTGATCTCTCTGCGTGAGTTTTAGTTTTTGATTTAAATTTTTTTTTCAAATGAGGAAAAATGCATATAACATAATAACTATTAACCATTTTAAAAATGTACATTTTGGTGGCATTTCGTACATTCACAATGTTGTACAACCATCCCCTCTGTCGAATTCCAGACATTTTCATTATTTCAAAAGGAGACTTCGAGAAAAAAAAAAAAAAAGAGAGAAACCCCATGCCCGTTAAGCAGTATCTCCTTGTTCCTCCTCTCCCAGCCCCTGGCGGCCACTAATCTAATTTCTGCCTGTATGGATTTGCCTGTTCTGGAAGTTTCACATAAATAGAATCATACAATTAAAGAAGATCTACATAGATGGAAAGACAGTCCATGTTCATGGATTGGAAGATAATATTGTCGGGGTGACTATGGCCATGTGACAAATTAATGAAAACTCAGAGGCTTGAAACAACATTCATTTATTACCTGATTGTTTCCATAGGTCAGAAGTCTGGGTATGACGGAACTGTGTCCTCTGCTCAGGGTCCCACAAGGCTGCAGTCGAGGTTGGCTGGGCTGCCTTCTCTTCTGAGGCTCAGGGTCCTCTCCCAAGCTTGCCATGATTCTTGGTAGAATTCAGTTCCTAGTGACTGTAGGACTGAGGTCCCTGTTCTCTTGTTGGCTTTTTTTTTTCAATTTTACCGTATACGA
>NW_011898505.1:3530-5283 GCF_000151845.1 Pteropus vampyrus | reverse complement strand
GGTCTAAAACCCACGTTACTTAATGCATTATTATTAGCAGAAATATGTTAGGGAGCCATTAATAGATGTTGATTCATTTCGATTGAAGCCATTTTCCTCCTTTTCATTCTCTTGGCTGCAATTAAGCTGCGTTCTGATGAAACCCGTTCGCTGAGCCCTACGTACTCCAAAGAGCCCGCTGTGGATGGGGACCGTCTCAGACCTTTAATTTCATCCAGTTTTAAAAGAGAGTTTAGTAAATTCCCAAACTGGCTCATAGATTGGTTTCGGCTGCTATTTTGGTCAATGTTGTTGGGCGCGAAGGATGCCAGGCCGGGGAGAGGTTCACGAGGCCTGAACGGGGAGACGGCACCCTCGGGGGAGGAGATGGAACAGCCGGAGCCCCCAATCCATTTTCCAGGGGGCCCCGCGAAGCAGGCGGGAGCAGCGCGCGTATGTCAGGAGGACGTTTCTGTCAAAAGCAGAGCGGGGCACGTGGACGGGCGCAGGGAGGGGGCATGCCTGTCGTCGCTGCCGGGGCCATCATTACGGGATCCAGCAATCACGGCACACAATGCTTATAATTATGGAAAATGGTTTCCCTTTTTGGGGAGGCGGCGAGAAGGGAGGGAGAGAAGGCAGCTCCCGGCGGGGCTGGGGCCAGGTTTAAAATAGGCTTCGCAGGGTAAGACCCAGCCCAGCTGGGTGGGACAGGCTCAGCCCCCCGGACGCCTGGGCCTCGTAGAGACTCTGAGTTTGCATGTGACTCAAGGCCACCAGGAACAGCACCCGAGTCTCCCCTGCTCCCCACTGCTGCTCAGGAGCTGGTCACAGGCCGACTCTACGGAGTGTCGCTGTGCCCAAAGCCAGCCCCCCTGGTGCATCGCCTGCGGTAACCCAGCCCCTCCGATAAACCAGGTGCCCAGAGTGTCTCATACACCCTGGTCCTGCTGTCCCTGGTCCTCAGGACAGCTACAGGGTCACAGGTCATTTCAGGACTGACGTCTTGTGGTCTCAGGAGTCTGTTTTCAGTTCAGCCTGGTTCTTTGAGCAGGGCCGGCAGGGGGTGGGGGTGCAAATGAGCAAGATGAGGCCCCAGCCCCCCAGGGCCGGCGTATGGTGGGAGGAGATAAACCAGGAGGTGGCGGAGTGCCGGCCGGCTGGGGCCTCACGGTGACACGGGGGTGGCGGGAACCCAGTCGTGGACACGTTACTGGCTTGCCACCTCGGTGTGTGCATCTGTGTAAAGGGCCTCGCTCTGGAGCTGGGAAGAGAAACCAGCTTCCAGCCCAGAGCCTGGCTCTGTGCGCACTGGACAGGAGGCTGTTCCTGCTGTGCGTGTCACCCTCAGGTCAGCCAGGCGGGGCCCGGGCGGAACACTGAAATGCAGGGGAGACCACCCGGGAGCCGGCAGTGGCCTCTGACGAGGGGGCCCTCAGGGGTGGGGGTGGGGGGGGTTTCTCCGGGTTGAGGGCGGGTTTAGGGCAAAGGCAGGAGGTGTGACAACCTGTACAGGCTCCACCTGCAGAGGGGCCCGCCGACGAGGCCAGCTGCGGCCTGGGCTTCTCGCCGCCCCGAGCCTGTTTATTTAACAAGCACTTAGCCCGCACGCGCTGTGTGCCCGGCCCGTTCCAAGCGCTTTCCGCAGTCAGCTCTCTGGAGCAAGTGCTAGTACCGTGCTCGCTTTACGGATGAGACTGAGGCTCAGAGGCGAAGTCACGCAGCGAGAGGAAGCGGGAGAACCGGGACTCGAACCCGGGCAGCCTGGCTGCAG
>NW_011898505.1:0-1405 GCF_000151845.1 Pteropus vampyrus | reverse complement strand
AGCAGGTGGTCTGTGATGGCTTCTGAAAGCTGGGGCCTTTTCCAGGTGCTTTGCAGAAGAAAACTTTAGACTTGCCGACTGATGGGAGGGGCGTGTCCAGGGAAGGGCCCCCCAGAGGGCGTGGGGCGGGGTGCCGGCCCCCACTAAGAGCCGGATGGCACGCCTCGGTGTCCCTAGAGTCTCTTACACAAAGCGACGCTTTTCCAGCGTGGGTGGGGGTGCTGATTCCCAGGGAATGAGAACCGGACTCGGGCTGCCCTTGGGGCCTCCAGTCTCGGCTCGCACGGCCCTCAGGGCGTCTCGATGTCCCTCCCCCCCGCCCCGGGAGCTTTCCCTCCCCCTCCCAGCCGCAGTGTGTGAGTGTAGTCTGTCCCACAGAAGACCGTGCAAAATGCTCCCCTGGGCGAGATAAGGCTATCTCAGACGTCAGGGGGAATCCGAGATGGGAGCGGAACCGGCCCCGTGCATCTCCAAAGGGCTGGGCACCACGTCGAGGCCGCGCTCACAATGGCCGGGGCTCCGCATGCACAAAGCCACCGTCGTCTCGGGGACCGCCTGACCAGGAGTTGGCGACGCTTGTCCTTGAAAAGCAGAGGGCGAGTCACGTCCCCAGGCCACCTGATGCCCCATTTATGATACGTTTGATAGAAAAGTCTTGCACTCAGCCCAGGGCCACATGGGCTGGCGGGCGGTGGGGTCCGCCGTGACGGCTGCGCAGGCCACGTGCAGCCCTGCCACCTGCCCTGTGCCGGGGCCTGCCAGTACTTCCGCCTAAAGCACCGGCGGACCTGCTGGGTCAGGGCACACCTGGACTCCTCGGCCACGTTCCACGCTGGCTCGGGGGGCTGTGGGCCAGCCCTCCACCCACGGCCATGACTTGGGTTTGGAGCAGCGTCTGGCTGCTCCAAACTATGGTTCCGGGCTCCACGGCCTTTCATCGTGGCGTTTTTTGGGGGTGAGTGACCTCTCGTGTCCAGTGCTGTGCACACAGGCTCCCCTGTGCCAGGGGTGGTCTGACAGCCAGGTAGCTCCCAGAGCCATGTTCGGGCCCCTCCTTCCACTTTCACTGAAGGATGCGGTACCAGTGGGTGGGCCCACCTGGCCCAGCACCGTGTAAGCCCTCCGACATCGTCACTGTTGGGAGAATGTCATGTGTACCAGTCTGGGCCGGGCAGCACCAGACGGCTCCCCTAGGAGGGTGGGAAGGAGACAGCCCATGACAATATCACGGCCTGGGGGGCTTACACCACAGACACTCACTGTCCCCGTCCTGCGGGCTGGAGTCCGAGCTCCAGGTGTGGGCGGGCGGTTCGTCCCGAGGCCTCTCTCCTGGGCGCGTGGACGGCGTCTCCTCCTGTGTCCCCACGTGGTTGTCCCTCTGTGCGTCTGTGTCCTGACCTCTTTT
>NW_011898504.1:2372-2692 GCF_000151845.1 Pteropus vampyrus | reverse complement strand
AATTATCTGTTTTTTTCTTGCTGCTTTTAATATTCTTTCTTCGTATTTAAACTTTGGCATTTTAATTATGATGTGTCTTGGTGTGGGCCTCTTTGGATCCCTGATTTTTAGAATTCTCTGAGCTTCCTGAGGTTTGATGTCCATTTCCTTCACCAGGTTAGGGAAATTTTCCATCATTATTTCTTCAAACAGCTGCTCAACATCTTGATTTTCTTTAGTTATACCGATCAGATGGATATTTGGACCCTTAATAGTGTCCCATACGCTCCTTTAATTATTTTTATAGTCTTGGCATCTTATCTCTTGCCATTCTGCTTGCG
>NW_011898504.1:0-2322 GCF_000151845.1 Pteropus vampyrus | reverse complement strand
AATTATCTGTTTTTTTCTTGCTGCTTTTAATATTCTTTCTTCGTATTTAAACTTTGGCATTTTAATTATGATGTGTCTTGGTGTGGGCCTCTTTGAATCCCTGATTTTTAGAATTCGCTGAGCTTCCTGGGGTTTGATGTCCATTTCCTTCACCAGGTTAGGGAAATTTTCCATCATTATTTCTTCAAACAGCTGCTCAACATCTTGATTCTCTTTAGTTATACTGATCAGATGGATATTTGGACCCTTAATAGTGTCCCATACGCTCCTTTAATTATTTTTATAGTCTTGGCATCTTATCTCTTGCCATTCTGCTTGCGTGTCCTTGGCTTTCCCATCCTCTAGATAAGTCATTTGATCCTTGTGTTTATTCACTTTGTTTATTCCTTTGTTTATCCCATTTAATATACTTCTCATCTCAAATAATGTGTTCTTCATTTCAGACTGGTTCCCTTTTATAACTTCCATTTCCATTTTTATGTTTTTTATCTCTTTGTTGAAGTTTTCTACACTTTCCAAAAGTTCACTGAGCATCTTTATAACCAGTGTTTTGAACTCTGCATCTGTTAGATTACTTGTCTCCATTATATCTGGATCTCTGTTGTTCTCTCATATAGTTTCTGCTTCTTTGTCTTCCCATTTTGGCTGCTTTCGGTGTCTGTTTCTATGTACTAAGCAAAGCTCCTAAGTCTCCCAGTCTTATTAGTGCGGATTTGTGAAGTAGGTGTCCAGTGGCACAGTCCTGAAAGGGGTTCAGCTGCGGGCCAAAACTTAGCCCAAGCCTGTACCCCTCCGGGGCCACCTGTTAAGATTCGGCAAGCAATCCACAGATTCTGTGCTTACAGTTGCCTCAAAAAGCCACACCAGAAACTGAGGCCAGCTGCCTCCAGTGTGAGTCTAGGCGCAGCTCAGCAAGGAGCACCTGACTCACTGAGGATACACCTGGATGTGGCTTGGGTGGGGCCACAAGTTGAGGTAGGCGGGGTTTCAGGGAATCCTCTGGGCGGAGTAACCTGTTATCCAGTTTGATGACATCTCAGCTATGGTGATGCTGTGTCCGGCGCATTGGGAGGGAGGGAGGATTTAACAGGGAATAATGGATACCGCCAGCACTATGGACAGAGCGAATCTCGACTAGGCCCTCACTCTGACAATGTCTGCCTATAACTCCCTGGTGCCTCCTGTGTGCAGCCAAATCGGCACTGGTGCTCAGAACAAGCAGGTCCGTCAGCGCGAAAATCTGCTAGTGGACGTGCCCCCTTTCAGACGCTTCTGCCACTGCTGCAGCCTCCGTCTCACTCGGCCACTCCAGACTGAGCAGCTCTGCGTCCTTGCCCCGTCCTACCTTCTGCTGTTGCAGGGTGCTTCTCTGGATTTCTCCCTCTCTGTATGGCTTGTTCATCTAGATCCCAGGCAATTTTTCCTTGCTGCTGCTCCTTGTTTCCGTCACAACTTCGATTTGGTCGCCAGAGGGATGAACAGAGCCTCTATCTATAATCTACACCATTTTTTTTCGGTCTCTCCAACTTATCAATTTTTTAAAAGCACTGTTGAGTATATTAAGAGAGGAAGATCTAATGCTTCTATTAACAAAATCTGTACTTGCTATGAAATACATCTCTCTCAGTTGAAAAGCAACCTGAAGTGCACTTAAAGTTTCTAAAATCAATTTCTGATAAATATCTTCCTAATTAAGGGAATCTTGGATTAGTAAATGGAGTATATCAGGCATAATTTCATCATTTTTCCTTTTTCATATAGTCAATGTGTTTTTAATTGAATTTATTGGAACAACATTGGTTAATCATTATATAAGTTTCGAGTGTAGAATTCTATGTCACCTGCATAATTACAACTTTCTCATTTTTTGATAACTTGAGACCATTCTTAGAAACATCAACTCCTGTACTCTATTCCCTAATTCACAGATGGTACCTGCCAGTGCTGGGGAGAAGGATGCGCACCCTTCACAGACACGGAATGAATAAAAGGACGGCTACTGATCAGTTCTAGCCAATGTTGTCTCTTTTGACTTGGAGAGGCAGTGAGGCAGAGTGGTTACAAGCACAAGCTCTGAATCCATGCCCAGATTTGACTCTCAGCTCCATCATTTACTAGTATTTGCATGCCAACGGTGTTACACAGTAAACGAGCATTTAGCAGTTGTAGGATCTTGTGCCTGCCTCAGCCTTTCTAAGCCCTCATTTTCTCATCTATAAAATAAGCCTACGTACAAGAGTGCTTACTTCACGGGGCTGCTGTAAGGAACAAAAAGATAATCCACTTAAAGTGTTTGACAAAGTACTTGCACATGGTAAGTAG
>NW_011898503.1:3233-4434 GCF_000151845.1 Pteropus vampyrus | reverse complement strand
GTCACGAATGAGCGACACAGGTCTGTGGTCAGCTGCATAGCGACCCCCAAATATGACCAGAGCCTAATCCTCAGAACCGGGGACCGTGACCTGGCAGAAGGGACTTTGTGGGCGTGATTACGTTCCGGATCTTGGGAGGAAGAGGTTATATGGGCAGGCCCGATGCAGTCGCCATGGTGCTCGCAAATAGAAGTTGGGAGGGTGGCAAGAGGTGTCAGAAGTGGTCTGAGGAAGCAGCCATGACCCGAGGAACACTGGCAGCCTCCGGAAGCCAGAAACGGCGAGTCAAGGGTTCTGCCAGAGGGACCCACTGACGACACCCAGTGAAACTCGTGTCTGATTTCCGGCCTCCATCACTGGGAGAGAGAAAAATGTGTGTCGTTTTGAGCCGCTAAATCGGCGGTCATTTGTCACGGCAATCATAGGAAGTGAATACAGATTCTAGTTTGGGTTTGGGGGCAACACCGTCGGCACCTCTCCCTTTGGGGATGACTGTGAAATCACGTAGCTCAGAGATAGGGTGCCGCCTGGTTCCATCTGATCCGCGGGTACTTATTTATTGAGCATCTACTATGGCAAGGCAGAGTCGTGGGCGTGGGGACTTATGCACCAGTGGGGGAAGCAGGCGATGGCCCAGTGCATGAAAAATAATAAGATGCTTTCAAACGCTGGTATGTAGGAAGGCCTCTTTGAGGTGGTGACGTTTGAGCTTGGACCGGAAGGATGAAAAGGACACAGTTGCATGAAGATCTGGGGTGGGCATTCTGTGTGCATTCAGGCAGAAGACACAGCCATGGAGAGAGAGAGAGAGAATCTGAATGTTCAAATAATAGATTGGAGACTCAAAAAGGGAGGGAGGGAGGGAGGGAGGAGAAGAGATTGGTGGAACCAGAACATTTCGGGACTCGAAGGCGTGTTAAGCAGACTGGATTTTATTCCCAACGCAATAAAGATGCCATTAGGGTTCAAACAAGGTAGCGTCGCAAACCTTCACATCTACGGCTTTTTCAAAGGCCGCTATGGCTGCCTTATGGAGTATGGATGTGGGGCGGGGGAGGTACAGAGCAACCGGCTCGAGAGACATCTGTGGCTGGGACAGGTGAGGGGAGGGGAGGGGAGGGGAGAGGGCGGAGTCACCTGGAGATATGTGGGCGGGGCCAGTGGAAGGAAGGAAGTATAGTCATAGGGGTCGGCAAAGTTA
>NW_011898503.1:0-368 GCF_000151845.1 Pteropus vampyrus | reverse complement strand
ATGTGTCCCCTCCAGTTCCAGTCACGTTCGGAGGTGGGCCCAGGTCGTGACTTCTCCCCGCTATGCTCGGTCAGACGCTTCTTGGGAGCAGGGACCTTGGCTTGTGATTCTTTGATTGACGCCCTCCCCGCGTGCCAAAGCAGCAGAGAGAGAGTGTCCCATGAGCACTGCAGGTGTTGGCTGCCCATAATACCAAAGTGTCAGAAAAACACCGATTATTTTTCTACCGTGTACTCTTCCTTCTTCCAGGAGCGCCCCACACCCAATATTCACGTGGCAGTTTCCCCCGCCGTGTCCCATATCGTCTGGGTACCAGAGGCAACCATGTAACCTGGGCCTGACCCACCCAAACACCCACATCCGCTTGG
>NW_011898502.1:3760-6048 GCF_000151845.1 Pteropus vampyrus | reverse complement strand
AAAGTTTACAGCATAATTGTATTTGTTAAATTTGAGGGTAGCTACTAAGAGTCATAAATGATTTCCTCAGAGGAATGAGAACTGGTATTGAGAAGGAGACTTGCACTATAAGTCTTTCAGCTGACTTTTAAACCTATTGCAAAATATATTACTTTGATAAAAGTTTAAATTTATAATAAAGGAAAGCTGAAAGGAACACACTCGGAACGTGTTCTTTCTTTAGATTATTAACTATGCGCTCATTTCCTTATGATTCAGAATTATTTACTTTTTTTTCTAGTTTTTCATATTGAAATAGTAAAAAGCCTATTAAGGACTGGCATGCCCTTAGAAATGGGATATTTCTTCTTGGGGTGGGAGATTCTTCTTGGCTTGTGGTTAGAGGACTCCTTTTCGATTCCCAAGTGATGGGCTTGAAAGACATAGGAACAGAGATGAGGTTTGAAAATGCTTGGGGAGAGGGTGCAGGTAGAGGTAGGGTGTTTCAACACAGAGGATTTCTTCTCTATTCTTAATAAAGCTGCTATTTTGAGGTTAGACCAGCTGGGGGGAAGCTTTCTTCCAGGAGCAGGAGTGATCCAGGAGCAGGAGAGGTGAAAGAGAGTTCCTTTACCGTCTTTGTCAGCTCTTTGCTTCCAGTGCCCTGAAGTTCACAGGCCCAGCTCACAGCTCTCACCACACCACGGAAGAAATGTGCCCTCTCGGGAAGCTGCTCTTCTGTAATTACTGCCATTGCAGGAGCCGGCATTTGATATAACTTCCCACCTCCATGAATCTCCAGGTCACATTTCTCCATGCAGCTCCCTGCTGCATCACTTAAGGTCAGTTCAGCCTCAGGAAATGATTTTTCCAGAATCGCTGCCACCAGTGCTTCTGGAGGCTTCTGCTCAGGTCATCCAACCACCTAAAACTCTTACCTCAATTCTGCTGACAGTTGGTGGGAAAAGGGTCCCAAATGTTGCTTTCTCCATCATTCTTCACCCTTCTCTGTCTCTCCAAGTTCTAAAGTTGTCCATAAGGTCCAAGATTTCTTCCGCTTGCTTCTATCAAAGTCACAAAACTCCCTTGTAAATAGTATTCCAACATGGGGTAGGGGAGTGATTCTTTTGTTTTGACCTCCACTGAATAGAGTAGAAACTCTGGCTCTATTCCATGCTGTCAGTGCTGAAGAACATTCCTTCATGAATTTTTAAATTTTCTAGATCTTTTCCACAGAGGGATTTCTAAATATTTGTGTCGGCAAAAAATCAGGAGATGCTTGGTATCTCTTAGAATTAGGTTCAGTTGCTGGTAACAGAAAATCCAAAACAAGATTACTTAAACAAGACAAAAATTTATTCTCTCTCACGAAGAAATCAGAAAGTGGAAATCCCAAGCTGATATAGTGGCTCCTGTTTTCTCAATGCTTTCCCATCCCTAAAGAAACAATGTTTGTACTCATGATCCAAAATGGCTGCCAGGATTCCACATATCAATTCTGTGCTCCAGGCCAGAGAATAGAGGAAGAAGCAAGTAACTTGGCATTCTCTTTAAATGACATTCTTTAGCACCCAATTCTGATTACATCTTATTGGCCTGAGTTTAGCCATATGGCTTCACTGGGCTACCAGGACAGCTGAGAACACAGGAGTCATCAAAATTCCTTAGAGATGAAATGAAAGATAGTTGTTCTAAGGAAGCTAAATGTAGTCTATAAAAAGTTATTTTAAAAAGGAAAAAGAAAAAGAAAGTATGCCTATAAGCTCTAATTTATCATGAGATTAGACCACAAAATAAAATCAGATAATATAAAGAGATGCAAAAAAGAGAATGAATGGAAAACATGTTTCCACAGAAAACAAAGCTTCCAATCCCAGTGTCTTTTCTTTTGAACCTAAGTATACTCATGCCAGAACAAAATGATAACCCCTAAATAAGTGTTAACATTTGAATAAGCAATCATAGTTTGCTCAATATGTATTTAAATTAGTACATTACAAAATTTCTGTCAAACTTCATTCTCAATGTTAGAATAATTTCTTACAACTTAATACCTCCCAGGCCTGAGCAAAAATCCTGGCACACGTAGAAATCTAAAAGGCTAGTAAATTTATACTAAATGAACAGTCGACTAAATGGAAATCATATATATAATATACAATAATTTATATGTATTTTACATAATGTCTGTTGAAATCACGACTTGAATCAAATAAATTGCCATGCACTAGCTATCAAGTGTTTATGAAGTTTCTATTGTACCCAGGATATAGTGATGGATAGCAACAAAATATAAGAGAATAGAATGC
>NW_011898502.1:0-1000 GCF_000151845.1 Pteropus vampyrus | reverse complement strand
TCTAAAAAAGTTGTCTCTTCTTCACCCTCAGAGATAGGCTCACAGCAGCCTTTGTTTTTCCTATGGGACCCCAACCCCATCTCCCTTTCTCATCCCCACCCCCCAAGGCTAATGGGCATCAGATCCCAGGATGACAATCAGATTCTCTTACCAGAGAATTTGGAAGGAAACTGAGGATGCTGGAAAATCTGAGATAGTATCTGGAACTGGTTTAAATGAACTTGGACTGTAGGGCAGCCATGTGCATAAAGCAGCACAAATCACCCGTCTATTGAGAGAAATGAGAAAGTGTGAATAGAGAATATGACACAAGAGACATGTGGCCTTGGAGCAAAAAAAGACCAGAGGATAGCTGACTAAGTCTTGACTGCATTCCAGTCCTTTGGGAGCCAACCACCCTTCTTACGCTTATGCTCTGCGAGATTCTCATCTGGTCTAATAATAACTTCTAAGGTTTCATTAATTTAACTTAAGTTAATTTGAGGGGGATACTGTTGCTTCTTTTGACATGGAAGTGGGTTTTATTTTTTGAAAGTTTCCAAAGAGGAAATTTTCTTTGTTTTGGAAAATGCCCTGATGAACTGTTTGCATCAAAAGGTGAGATCCCAGCACATGGCAGGTATAAAGACAACAAAGGAGAACACTTAACTCATCTGCATGAACAGGTTTATTTTCTTCTGGAAGAGAGGAGATAAAGAGAAAGAACATGCAGAGGAAGAATAAAAACAGCTATTAAGATAGCTGAAGGCTGAAAGACTTCGCAGAGCCCATTGAAAACTCCTTGCTGGCAGAACTGTTAAGGCCGTGTTAAGCACAGTGATGTCTAATGTTCAATTTAAAATTCTTATCTATGGCCATGCCACCCTGAACAAGCCCAATCCCTTCTGATGTCTGATCTCGGAAGCTAAGCAGGGTCGGGCCTGGTTAGTACTTGGATGGGAGACCACCTAGGAAGACCAAGTGCTATAGGTGTAAAAAATAAAAAATAAGAGATTATAAA
>NW_011898501.1:4980-7486 GCF_000151845.1 Pteropus vampyrus | reverse complement strand
GGCTGTTCCCCTGGATCTCAATATCTGACCCAAGCATATGCTTTTTCTTCCTGAAAGGATCTGTCTCTGCTCTCACTCACTTACTTCCTCAAGTCCCTGGGGCCAGCTCTTTGAAGCCTGGGAGTTTTGGCTCCTGGAAGCTCAGGGACTTTGAGGGTTGGTTCAGCTTCTGTTTAGGGATTCGAAGGAACACCCGGTGCTCCTGTCATCTGAGCTCGGAGACCAGGGAGCTGGTGCCCGGTGTGTTCAGACCATACGTAAATAGCTAAGATTAACTAACAATGATTTTCAAAAAACCTTTTAAGAATGTGGTGTAGCTTATCTGGGCGTTTACCCTGTGCACCCCATTTTCACCTTATTGCCATGTGCTACAGTAATGATAATGCATACAGCTCTTTCAGATTGGTTTTGGCAGTTACACTGAATTCTTCAGATAAAATTAGTCTTGCTGTTGACCTAACAGTCATGTCATGACTTTTAAAAATAAGGTAAAACATCGATTGCTATATGTCATTTTTGAGGATGGGCCCAAAGAATGATATGAAAATCAGTTACTGTAATTGGGATAGATTTGATTTAAATAAAAAATATTAAAGCAGTTTTTAAGATTGACATTTCCCCCAAAACATTTTTATTGTTTTACTAATGCCACCAGCTGGGTTATGGATTCTGAATATCATCTTTATAATTATTTAAACAAGTTACTTTAACAAATTGTTGTTATTCTAACAAAATACCCCCAACAGCCCTCAGTTTATTTCTCTTCTCGAAACTCGTGCTTTTAGCAAGAAGAGTTGGCTTTAACCCTGCGTATGTGCACAGTTGTGGACCTGGTGAGGCTGATCAGCGGTTTTTTGTCTGCTAGGAAAAATGAGGTTGGCTGAAGCAGCGTTTGTTTAGTTTTATAGGACAATATAGACACCCATTGGGCACAGTGTTTTTCTTTAATTTTTCTAAATAACATGTTCACTTCTTTGGGAATCTCATGAGATTGATCCTATAAATTGCTTTTATGACATCTTTATAAAACTTACCGATAGCTTAATATTCTCTCTCAGAAACTTTTTAGAGTGCTTATTATAAGGTTATGGGATGTTATAATCCTCTTTTTGCGATTGTTTTTTCACCTTTGACATAGTCTAGCTTTTTAAATAAAAAATCTTTAAGAAAAAAACATGAACTGCATAATTAATAGTGTTTTTCAAGCCTGGTAAGCATGTAAATGATATATTGCTCCTTCTGATTTTTTTTCTGTCTTATTAAACATTATACCTGTACTGACATAGCCACTGTTTCATAGCTCGTGTTCATCTTTTTACAAAAATGAAGTATAACTTTTAAAAACAGTGATTTTTAAAAATTGCTCATTATTGCTTATAGGACTTGAGCTGAAACTTTGTAAGGCCATGTCATATTTTGATTGAGAACGGCCCTCTTCTTTCCATCCAAGTAAAATTCTTTTACTTGAACTGCCCCACAGTCCTCCCTAGCACTCAGGGTTGCAGCATCATTCGGATGTGCTTCAGGAGGCATGGTTTGTAGCAGGCAAAGCAGACCCAGGTTGAGCAGCAAAGGCCGACCGAAGCCAGCACCTCTGCTTTGCCAGCTGTGATGGACGCTGACTATGTCCTTTCAGAAACACTGTTTCAGAGGAAATGAACCCCCATTTCTTCAAATAGGAAATGGAAAGGCTGCTGTCAAATTACCTATGAATAAAAGTGTGTGTGTGTGTGTGTGCGCGTGCACGCGCGCACGCGCGCAGGCTTTTTTAGTGTTCAGAAAACTTTTGTTACTTAATAGTTGTGTGATCTTGTGTAAGTTATCTCAGTTTTCTCCAGGATAAAATGGAGAGACCAGCTAATTTCACATGGTTGTCATGGAGGCGAAATGCAACATAGCAAACGATCAATAAATGTTCCTTCTTTTCTTTAACATAATGTCTGGGCCTGTAACTTCACGGCCACCTTTCACACGCTTCAGGTTGATTCTGCCGACTTTCCTGTCTGCCCTCTTCGCCTTTCACTTGGTTTTCTGTGCCTTCGTTCCAGCAAACATTTTCTTACCCCTATGTGCCAGGCACTATACTAAGTGCTGGGGTTTCATAGACGAACAGAGCAGAGCAATGGAGTATGAGCTATAATGGAGATACCCAAGGAGTGTAGAGAATGGATTAAGGACTTACTCTGCCTGGAGCGGTTAGGGTAGACTTTATGAGAGAGATGGTGATATTTGAGTTGAATATTGAAGGCTGAACAGGAGTTTATCAGTTAGACATAATGATATTAAAGGTGGGGAATGATGAGAAGGGCATTCTTGGGAGAAGAAAGACATAGTGGATGCAGTGGTTAGAATCATAAAGGGCTTAGTGATTTCTGGGAATTATAACTAGTTATATGTATTTGGAATGCAGGTATTAAATGAGAGATGAGAGGACAAGAGTACATATGGATGGAATATCAAAGCTAAGGAGTGTGGATTCGCTTCTGCAGAAAATGCCTCCATCCTT
>NW_011898501.1:0-510 GCF_000151845.1 Pteropus vampyrus | reverse complement strand
TGTTGGCTTCTCTCTGCAAGGTTTCTTCATGCCTTGTGAGAGGGCTTGAAACACCTCACTTTGGATTCTAACATTTAGGTTTAGATATCGTCTCTATGTAGTTCTGGTTGAAACAGACAGATGGAAACAAATATTGTATACACACGTGTGTATGTGTTTTCATTCCCTATGAAAATGATGTGTCAGCCACAGATGCATTAGTATGGACATTGCAACAGTTTAATTAATAGTCACTGAAGGTTCCTTGTAGTACAAGCCAATGTCAAAGGCAAATTTTCTCCTGTTTGCTATGGTGCCCAAGGCTGGCATTACTGGACAATGAAGCGAAGGTGCTATAATAATTTACGTTTATAATAGTTTATAGAATTTTGGTTGTCTTTTGAGCATCCGTTTTTCCAAGCATGATAGTGGTGGCTTTTTGTTTTTTTTTCTTTTCAAGAGTCTTAACCTATTGCATTTCTCCCCATTAAATTTTAAGTAAGATGGAGAATTTAGCACATGTACATGGAA
>NW_011898500.1:990-3044 GCF_000151845.1 Pteropus vampyrus | reverse complement strand
GGGCACGTGGGGTGTGCTCCAGGGCCCAGAGCTGGCCCCATCTCCGCAGGGTCTGTGGCTAATCTCCAAACTTCTGTAGCCTCTGGCAGGTCACACCCTGGAGGCTGCACAGATGCATGGAGTGGGCAGCCCCTGGGACAGCCAGCTCCAGTGTGGACCAGACTGCATCAGGACCGCGCGGGGAGGAAGGGACTGGAAGAGTGCCTCAGCCGGAGGGCCAGGCCCCTCCCACCCACCACTCCCCCAGTGGGGTGCCTGAGCAGCTTCGACTGTCCTGTCCGAGGAGAGGCAAGTCCTACACGTTCAGAAACCCGTGAGCTGGTCGTTACCCGTCTGGGAGCCTGGAATTAGCCGTGAGCTGCCAGACCCTGCGAAGCAGGGCTTTTTTCTTTCCTTCAGGACACCAGTTTGCCAGCACACCGCCGCCTCCCCCAGGCCGCAGGTGCTTCGACTTCCATCTGGAGTCCCTCGCACAGGTCCCCGGAGTCCAGGGATGGGGCGGGGGCTGTGCCTGCCCCCCAGGACTCAGCCCCCTTTCATGAGCAGTCTCTCTTGGGCTCCACTCTACATTTGCCCTGTGGGCCTTTGCCATGTCCCCGTCATAGGGGAGGGGGACCAGGGGCAGCAGAAGGAGGCCTTGGCCTGGCTTCGCTCTGCTGTGACTGATGAACCAGAGGCTTGGACCCCTCTGAATCCTGGTGAGTCAGATTCTGGGGGGAAGGCCGAAGAGACCCGGGGTGCTGGCCCTGGCTCCGGGTGAGGAGGGAGTCCCTCTTCTGCCCGGGCCTCCCCATGGGAAGGTGCCACCTCTTTCTGCTCAGCAGCCTGTCCTTCCTCTGGGAACTGCAGCCCCATGTGGAGAGAGCTGCTCCTTCCCCTCCCCCACCCCCACCTGGCTCCCGGAAAGGCTGTCAATCATAGACACAGCCCACTCCTGGCCTCAGCTGATTGGTGGAGGGGTTGTCACATGACCCAAGCAGACCACTCAGGTTCTTCCCTAGGATTTTGGCCAGATCAAAACCTGGGGCAAGACCCCATTTCCACATCCTCTCTGGAGGTGAATCCCTGAGAACTGGGGCTCAAGAACCACCTGTGGACACATTTCTGTCAAGGGGACACTTGTTCGAGAGGAGGAAGCTGACAGGCGGGAGGAGCAGGAATTGATTCCAGACACATCGCCCACGGGGCCAAGTGGACAGAGGATGGGCTTTCCTCCAGCGCCCGTCTGCTCCGAGGCCTGGCTCCGACGCAGGACTGGGAAATGGGTCCTGCTGTCAGCAGGCCTGAGTCAGGGGCTCTGTCCCCTGACCTGGGGAAGCCCGAGGACTGTCACGAAGAGCAGCTGCAGACACCAGCGAGGCCGATGTGCCCTCACACCCCGTCCACACGGATCGCTGCATGCCTCCACCACAGTGTCCGTCCTGTCCCTGTCCCTGCCGACTCCCCAAACCCCACCTTTCCTGGAAGGTCACCTTCTCAACGTCACAAAGTCCCCACACATCCCACCGTGAGCAAGACTGACTGTTCAGAGTTAACTCACTCGGCAGATGTTTCTGAGCACCTACGATGTGCCAGGCGCTGCTCCGAGGGCGGGGGGTACAGCAGCGGCAAAGGCAGACCCCGACTCGAAGGACCGGCGCACACACACGAGGACCTCAGAGCCCCTCGCGCAGCCTCACGCGCTCTGACAGCTGAATAGGAGGGCGCAGAGTGGTGGGCTGTGGGGGGGGGGTTCGACGAGCGTCCCTTCGAAGGACGTGGCCTGGACATAAGTGACTCTTCTAACAGATGAAACGTGGCAGAAGGGATGGCGCGTGACTTCCGAGGTGAGGTGGAGAAAGGACAGCATCCCAGGCACTGTCCCTCTTGGGTCACCGGCTCTGGGGGAAGCTGCCAGGGCTATGTCATGAGGACTTTCACCAGCACCGGGAGAGGCCATGTGGAGAGGAGGTCATGTCGATGGCCTCCTGCCAAGGGCCAGCACTAGCTCGCCAGCCATGGCCGTGAGCCGTCCAGCCCGGGTCGGCCTCCAGAATGACGACGGTCCTGGCCGA
>NW_011898500.1:0-940 GCF_000151845.1 Pteropus vampyrus | reverse complement strand
CCCGAGGACTGTCACGAAGAGCAGCTGCAGACACCAGCGAGGCCGATGTGCCCTCACACCCCGTCCACACGGATCGCTGCCTCCACCACAGTGTCCGTCCTGCCCCTGTCCCTGTCCCTGCCGACTCCCCAAACCCCACCTTTCCTGGAAGGTCATCTTCTCAACGTCACAAAGTCCCCACACATCCCACCGTGAGCAAGACTGACTGTTCAGAGTTAACTCACTCGGCAGACGTTTCTGAGCACCTACGACGTGCCAGGCGCTGCTCCGAGGGCGGGGGGGTACAGCAGCGGCAAAGGCAGACCCCGACTCGAAGGACCGGCGCACACACACGAGGACCTCAGAGCCCCTCGCGCAGCCTCACGTGCTCTGACGAGCAGCACAGCTGAATAGGAGGGCGCAGAGTGGTGGGCTGTGGGGGGGGGGTCCGACGAGCGTCCCTTCGAAGGACGTGGCCTGGACGTAAGTGACTCTTCTAACAGATGAAACGTGGCAGAAGGGATGGCGCGTGACTTCCGAGGTGAGGTGGAGAAAGGACAGCATCCCAGGCACTGTCCCTCTTGGGTCACCGGCTCTGGGGGAAGCTGCCAGGGCTATGTCATGAGGACTTTCACCAGCACCGGGAGAGGCCATGTGGAGAGGAGGTCATGTCGATGGCCTCCTGCCAAGGGCCAGCACTAGCTCGCCAGCCATGGCCGTGAGCCGTCCAGCCCGGGTCGGCCTCCAGAATGACGACGGTCCTGGCCGATGTCTCGCACTCCACGAAAGCCCCGAGCTTGAGCACCGCAGCAAGCTGCTGCAGGATTCCTGACCACAGAGCCGCGAGAGAGGATAATGCGATTGCTGGTCTGCGCTACGTTTCGAGGGGTGGGGAGGTTGGTCACCCAGCAAAGACGACACTGCCCGATCGGTACAGGGTGTCAGTCCAGGGAATGCTCCT
>NW_011898499.1:5531-7969 GCF_000151845.1 Pteropus vampyrus | reverse complement strand
GGGGTGGAGTAGGACACATGTCCAATGCCCAGTACTAAGAGGATGCAGGGAGGTACCTCTTGCCTTCCGAATAAACAAGGGAATGGAAAACACACTTCTCTTCCTTTCCCTTCTATTAAAGTGAACAGAAGAGCCAAAAAAGGAAAGAGCACCAGGAGAAAAAGGAATGTCCAAAAAGTAACTTGACTTGTCCTGAGTTTCAGTCTGGTCAATTTCTCAAAGAATTACCTCCCCTGGGCTTCCTCATCTCCATAAAAGTGGTTCTCAAATTATTCATAGTTGCCTCTGCAGAAGGTCCTGGGCTTAGGGTATAGAAGGGTACTTCTCACTACATACTTCCTACTCCTTTTAATTTTTATGACTTTACTACTGTTTCAACAAAAACCCAAACAGAAGAAGGGGTTCTCACTGATGTTATGGCTCTCTTAGCACTGAGATTCCAGAAAGTGAGTCACGCAGGCCCCCTACAGTCTCCTTCTCTGCCTGACTTCCAACCTGAGGTTCAGGTACAACATATCTTCTCCAGCCTATCAAATTTCTGGGCCAACAGCCCAAGAAATCATTTTAAGTAACACTTACTTGTCCTTAACCAGATGTTCCAGCTTGAAATTTTTAGGGGGCAGAAGGTTAATGATTTTGAGGAACCACACGGACTTTCACAATTTTCCTACATTCCCATCCAAGTCTTCATATCAGTCCCATTCAGCAAGAAAAGCAAAATTTTAATCCATGTTGCATAGTATACAGTAAAGACCGTCCCCGTTTGACAATAATGGGGTGAAAGCGGGAGATTCCTTTCTAATTCTCAAAGCAAAGACAATTCTGGTCCCACGGGTGTACTTTGTAATATTTGGAGATATTTTTGGTTTCCACAACTAGGAGTGGTGGTGCAACTGGCATCTAATGGGTAAGGACAGGGATGTTGCTAAGTGTCCTATAAAAAGCACGGGACAGGCCCCTACAACAAAGACTTATCAGATTCAAAATGCCATTCACCTGTAAAGTGAGAAGCCCTCTTCCAGAAGGCTAATTTCAACAAATGATCAAGCTCTCCAGTGCCCTGCACCACCGTAGGCAGCCAAATTATTGTAAAATAATGGGCAGGAATGATACATACAAAGAGATTAAGCAACTTTTGTTCTTTCCTGGTTACTGTTATAAAGACTTTAGTTTCTGATAGTTTCTTGGCATGTTTTATTCCTATGTCTTTGTAAAATGACATAACAGCTGTCCGGTTATTTCAGCTAACTAACTCACAGGGAAGCAAAAAGGATATAAACAATGAATACATTATTTGGCAGAAACTCTAAAAATTATTTAAATCTAAAGCTTCCACAAACAAGAAACTAAATACTAAAGTTCTCATCTCACAATACCACTGGGAATATTGTTTTTCAATAATCGACAGTGAATAAGTAAAAAAAAATTGATACATGAAAATATATACTTTCATTGTTCATTTCTCAAACTTCATCAAATCAGTAAAAATTTCATCATCTCCCACACGTTGACTAAAAATAATAAAAATAATGGATTTGTGTTATTAAAGATAAATAAATGTTTGCCTAAGAACAATACTTTGTAGATGATATATCAGAGGTGTTTCTGTTTGTTTGGTGGGTGGGAAATGCAGATAATATAAACTGAACAATAAAGCTGAACTGCTATGGATTTCAACCAAAAAGTTGTTTGTCCTCAAACTGTCTTTTTCAGTAAAAGTCTGTTAACACTTGCGACAAGCCTTTCTCTCTCCTCACAAGATACAGAACAAATAAACAAACAAAAACCCTCAATGAATTGTTTGTATGGACAAAAACAGACAGCCTGAGAAAAAATGCTAGAGAAATACATGTCTACCCAAAGATAGTATTCACTACAATAGCAAGACATCTAGAAAACACCAAAATCCAGTAGGGGAATAGCTACAGAAATGTTTGTACTATGGAATATAACATACAGTCACTAAAAGAATATGGTAGAATGCTGCATGCAGGTACATATGCTAATTTAGAAAGATCACTAAGATGTTATTAGTTGAAAAAGTACCAAATTACAGAATACTATGATTCTATTTAACTAAACACATACACATAGGTATGAGTATATGTGTGTGTTAATACACAGAGGAGAAAAAAACCTAAATATTCAAAGTGAATACTTCTGGAGAAAAGAGAAATATAAAAAGGAAAGAGGAGAGGCAAGTGTAATGGAGGATAATTCATTTTTCCTTCATCATCTAGTGTCTTGTTATAATTATTTATAATGAGAACACAATATTTATGAAAGAATAAAAAGTAGAAAAGATTGAACTCAAGAACTATGCATACATTACCCCTCATTTATCAGCCAAAGAAAAGGCGGGCAAATCAGAGAAGAGAAAAATAAACGGTCTTTCAGTCCATCCTTATCAAGGGATTACAAATCATCCTTAAACTATC
>NW_011898499.1:0-2276 GCF_000151845.1 Pteropus vampyrus | reverse complement strand
AATGTCACCATAATAAAAAAACTGATTGATTTAAAAATAAAATAAAATAATAAAATAAAACAACAGGGTTTATATGAAAAACAGGGTTATTCAGGCAGACCCCTGAAAAACCTATGGAACTTTATGAACAGATACTCTAACTAAAGCAGTAACAATCCAGATAAAAACAGTGTCTTCACTATCATTCACAGCCAGCATCACAGTCAGTGCATTCTCTGCAGCCTTTAACACTTGGGGTCATGCTTCCTCACTTGAAAGGTAGGTCCTTGACGATCCCTGATTACAAAAAGACCAACTTCATCAACATTAAAAACACCATCTAGGGGAGCCTTCTTCATCAATTTTTCTTGAATCACAGAGGAAAATATCTGGACAGCTCCTTCCGCTGCACTTGCAGCTTCCCAAGACAGCTTAACACAGAGGTCCTGAAAGTCAGTGGATGAACTTCTTATATAAGGGAAGGCACTCTCACAGGATTTTTAGCTTTTTTCTTAAGGTCTTCATATATTACTACGGATTTCTCTTTATCTGGAAGAAAGCCTGTCCTGATCTCTTCAAAACCATTAGTAGACTAAAAGAAACAAAAAATAATAATCCCACTTGAATCAACATTACTCCCACATTTCACTGACATCTTTCATCTATTCCACAATCACTTATGATAATCTGCATTAAAGAAATACATGCTGTACCAAACACATCATACTAGAAGTACCTTAAAAGCAGTATCTTAAAACCATAAAAAAGGTTTCCATGGATTTAAGATTTATTTTAAATCCTAAATATGAAAAAGGATAAGTTAAAGACAGGAAGCAAATGGAGAAGACACAATCACTATCAGGCTGTCCAAACCTTGTTGTCTCTTTGCTCATGGTGACAAAAGTCACATTTACATATTTCTTACCATTAACAATATCACCTTCTTGCAAGGGCCGTCTGTCTGGAATTCCATGGCAGATTACTTCATTCACTGAAGTACAACAAGACTTTGGGAAATTATAATAATTCAAGGGAGAAGGATAGCAATTTCTGGCAATGCATGCCTAAAATAAAGAGAATTTGGAATATATAAAAGAAAAAAATTAATCTATGCAATAAACCAGATTTTAAAATTTGAAAAATGTAAAAATATTTGTTGTAAAGATGCTCCTAATGAAAAATTTGTTTAATATTTTATTTTAGAAATAGCAGTAGTTATCTTAAACAGTATAGAAAAGGATATGTGCCAGTCAGATAGACTGTAGGCAAACCAGTTTACTGATAATTGCCAAGAAAAATTCACATATTACGAATATTAATATATAAAAATATGAAAACTCTAGTTTAGAATTAACTAATCCTATGAAAAATATATTAAAGTAAAAACTATTTTAAATAAACATTAATGTGCACTTTTAATATAGTTATACTTTCTTATATAGAAACAAGTATATATCTCTGACCAAAAAATGAATACAAGTATAATTGAGAAATGGTAAAGTACTGTCAGAGACATTTTAATCACTACAGTCACGTGGAACAACAAAGGAACCTCCTAGAAAATGGTCTGGTTTTCCATGACAAGTCTTATTTTACTTAGATGTTTTTATTCAGTGTAGTGCTACACAGTCTTCAGACTAATAATTTTTAAATAGTTGCATATAATACAATTTGTGGAATGCACTAGAATTTTGTTGACAAGTCTTATTATTTTTGGAAATTTAAAGTTCCCTGGATTATAAAACTATATTACTCCTTGTCGATAACTACATGTCTATCACTTCTCCCTTGCTTAATGATATAATTCTATATTTCTCACAGTAGAATGTCTTGACTGAAAATGCCAACTCCATCACAAGCTGTGTAACCTTGAGCAAGTTAACCCCTTCCTGCCTCAGTTTTCTTATCTATAAAATGGAGTCGTTGGGGAGATTAAATGAGTTAGTAAAAGAAGCACACAAAAGAGCATGTGGCCAAAAAAAAGCACTCAAAATGCTATTATTGCATACTACATATTTTGTAACATATGGAACAATAACCAAAAATCACGATTTATAAAACTGTGAACATAAAGTCTTTACAAACATTATTATACTCAAGAACATCTGTCCTTTCAAAAGGGTTGCCCCACTTTACAATACCACCACTACGTTAAAGAGTATCAGCTTCATCATCCCCACACAGGCAGTGGATATAAACATCTTTAAAATACTTAATAATTTAGTAGAACTTTATGATTTGCATTTGTATGATGACCAGAGCAAGTTTAGTTTTCAATGTGTTTTATTTACTAGTTA
>NW_011898498.1:2326-3473 GCF_000151845.1 Pteropus vampyrus | reverse complement strand
GAGAAGTAACAAGCACAGCTTGAAGTTCAAGTACAAAAGCCTAACTGACCAGTGAGTCCCCAAACATTGGCTATGCTGGTTCGGAAGGCTGCGTCGTTTGCTACGTGTGATATTTCTCATGTCGTGTCATGGGATGGTTTCTTAGGCGAGATTCACCACAGGGAGCAACCAGAGCGAGCAGCTTCTGTCTCCACGAGCGTCCGGACATAAAACGACAGTCATCCACTCGCTTTCAGTCGAAAATGATGGTTAGTCTAGATAACCTCTTACAGTGCTTTCAACTCAGCAAGTAAGGGATGGATGGGTTAGTGTCCCTATGATGACTTTAATGACCGAGACAGTGGTGTGTAGAACGGAGCTACTCAGAGGGGTCCCCGGATGGGCAGCACCAGCGTCACCTGCAGGCTTGCCTCAGAACTGCATTAGAAATGCCGGTGCTCCAGCTCCGGCCCCACCTGACAGCTTCTGCCTCTGCTGGGGCGGTGGGGGGAGGGAATCCAGCAGTCACGGTTAGTATCAGGAGTGGGGAAGCTCTGTGTGTGTGTGTGTGTGTGTGTGTGTGTGTGTGTGTGTGTGTGTCGGGGGTTGGGGGGGATCACACAGTGGCTGGGAAGCAGAAATAACGAAAAGCCTTATGACTAAAAATAAAACAAATGAAGCTATTTTATAGATACGTTTTACACAGTTACAGGAAAATATACCGATATATGTTTTGTCGCGACACATCTCTGTAGAGGTAGAATGAATAGTCCTCTGATTATTTTCAAACGTTGGAACTCACTGTTTCCAGGAAGCTCCTAGCACACGGCCACACGCTCGGAGGCTGGGAGAATTAGTGTTTCTCATACTCAGCAAATATACAAAAGAGGAAAATAGTGCAAGATTTAAATTTCTCTTCTTCAGAGAGCCTCTGAGATGTCCTCAGTATCTTTTTCTGGTTCTTCAACCACAAACGGACCCACGGCTGCATCAGGCATCTCATTCCAGTTGTGCACGAGCAAACTGGCCCCTGTCACCGTATTATAATGTCCTATAATGTCGTGTGAGCTGGGGGACACGGCGTGTGGTCCGTATTTTTTTACTTTTCTGGAGGGAGGGCCATGATAAGTTTCAGCCCCCTGGAAATGAATCCAGAACAGTAAAACAG
>NW_011898498.1:0-844 GCF_000151845.1 Pteropus vampyrus | reverse complement strand
GTACCAGGGGGAGGATGGAGAGGGTGGAGGTGGGGAAAACCAGCCCACGAAGCGATCTGCTAACTTCAGGGCTCACCCCCAACGCTACGCACGCTCGGGTTTAATCACAAAAGCCTAACGAAGACTTAGAGACCTGAGCTAACAGATTCATCACCTGCTGGGCCCCACCCAGCCGGACCACAGGACGGTGGGCAGGCGGGAGAACCCCAAAGGGCACTACAGAGACTTAGCGATCGGACCTGACCCGGGAGGAGGGGGAAGCCGTGTGTCTGCAGGGGGAAGGAGTGACAGAAAAACGAGGCCCTCAGCGCCACCCCACCCTGCAGTTCTGCGTCGTTCCGAAAGCTATGTTTGTGTGGCACTGTCCCCCTGAGGCAGGAGATGTGCTTTACTCGGGTCTGTGTCTCCAGAGGCGCGCACGGTGACAGGCAGGCAGAGATGCTGACATGAATGCAGCTTGTAAAGCAGTGAACGGATGCAAACGTGACTGAGTAAATGAACCGTGTGACTGACGGACACAGGCAAAAAGCCCTGCAAACACATCCGATGGCCACGTGCTCCTGTCCGGCCATGTCTCCTGTCACTGGAGGCCGGGTGTGGTGGTGAGCCACTGGCCCACGAGAGACCAGGATGCCAACAGAGGAAGCCAGTCTGGCAGTAGGAACGCAGGAGCATTGGGCCAGAGCAGGGGACCCGTGACCTTGCCCCACAGGTGGAAGTAAGCGTCCATCCCTATGCTGAGCGGGAGCGGAATAAAGAACAGGAAGCAGCACAGCGAAACACGCCAGGTCGGTGTGCAAACCACAACACCCTCTAAAGCATTTTCCATCCCCTGAAGGCTCCT
>NW_011898497.1:3244-3962 GCF_000151845.1 Pteropus vampyrus | reverse complement strand
TTGAACCCTAACTCTCAAAATGCATAGGGCTTGATCCCAGCCCCAGCACCACCATATTTCCACCCTGAGGGTATGTTTTGATGCTGGGAACTCCAATTAAGAGATTCCTTCCTAGAAGTCCAGATTCTGTTTCCACCCGTAATGACTCTGAGCTAAGTGCTCGAGTACGTTCACCTTAATGCTGAGAGCCACTCAACGTGTTGCCATTTAGCCATCAAAGTTAACTCGCTGGTTTCCTAGAAACAAATGAAGAGTGCCCACCCCTCACACTGGTTGAGGGAAATTTACTTCATAATGCAGAAACAGGACAAATAATAAAATTAGCACTCTAATACATGTAGCTAAGCAATGAAAACATGAAAGAGCGCAGACGAGCTTATCAAAGAATCTGTAGTTGGTGAGGACTTCGGAAACTGGCTCTTCAGACTGGTTCCCATATGAAATCTAGACTAGCAAACACCGGATTCACTGGAAGAACATATTAGTTCTTTCCTGGCCACCCTACCCCATGTCATCGTCCTGTCACTGCCCCCATTCCCCTGCCATATCACTCGTTTCCTTTCCCGCATGCCCTTTCTCATCCTCGAAAGTCACCTTTTTTCTTTTGCTTGTTTTGTTGTTTCTTTTTTTTTTGTCTTATTCTTTTTACTTGTCTTGCTTCTTTACCCGCAACGTTTAGAACTTTATTGGCACATAGTAGCCAATCAATAATACTTGT
>NW_011898497.1:0-2522 GCF_000151845.1 Pteropus vampyrus | reverse complement strand
TACAACTCTGAGCTCCTGACTAGTAGCTCTGAGATCACACCTTTAGGATCAATCTTCTTAGATCCACTAGACAATGGCTTCAAAGCTTTTACAGCAATTAGAGGAGGAACACTGTCTTCTACTAGGACACACCCACCCTGTTCTCCTTTTGGACCTTGGCAGAGGTGCTGCCAGTGAGTGAGCAGGGAGCTGGAGACATTAATTCAGGGCTTGAAGTCTTCCATGTCCAAGCAGACTTCTTAATGGCAGAAACCACACCTTATAAGGAGAGAAGTCTGAAAATGGGAACTCTCTCTGGCATAGCTTGTGAGGAGGAGAGTATGGGTGTGGGGGAGCAAAGAACCAGACATCTCATGTGTTTGTTCTTGAACTTGAAGCTGACATTAACTGAGTTTAACTAATATTGCGCCATAGCATTGTTCCCAAAGTGATGACCCACCGTTCTTGAGAGAATGCCTTTTTCCTCCTTGCAAGTAGATGCCATCTATTCAGAAGCACTTACAGAGATAAAAAGAGTGCTCTGAATTTTCGGCTCCAAAAGATTCCCTCAGCCAAGTACACAATGCCAGTGTCATTCATGGAGGCTTCACTGTGATCTAGACCCGTTTGGTTTTTTTGGGGAAGGCGGGGTTGTTCCCGGGGATTTTTTCAATCTAATACTTGTCTTTACACAGGTTAATATAAGTGAATATGGAAAACTCGGCTATTAAAAAAAAAAGTGAGAGGACTACACCAAAAAAGACGCTACACACATTACCACGCCATCCTTTCCTGGCCAGTAGTGGGGGTGGATGGGGCAGAAGCTGCTTCAGAAGTTTAAAGGTGAAATCTGGCAAACTAAATTATGGCTGCCCCTCTGAAGGAAGAATACTCTTGACTTATCTCCCCCTTTAATTTAGCTTCTCAGCCGTACTTCTGATGGGAAAAAGTACTTGTTGAGCACCTAGTCTTCTAGCAAAGATTGTGCTAGGTAAGTGGTAGAGGGCAGTTTTCACAGCTCTGACCCAACATTCGCCAGGTCCATATGAACACTGCACATAGAGACCCATTCCTGAAGAGAACGCTTTGGGGCTTCAGAATTAGCTTCAGTGGGCATGTCCTGTTTCTAGAAATGGTTCTTAACAAGTCTGAAGACACGGTGGGCTCTTCTTAGCAATATGAGTTTGCAAAGCTTTCCCTTCCAATTGTCCAGACACTCTAATCTCTGGTGATGTCAATTTAAGCACCAACTGGATTTCAGGGGGGGATGGAGACTTCATATTATAACGCACACACGCACGCGCATGCGCGCGCGCGCACACGCACACACACACACACACACACACAAATGTCGTTTTACTCTTTGTGTAAAGAGATCTAACTTTCCTTTCTTCACTCTGATGATCATTTAATCTGTGACCCCAAGAAAGCAACTGATCCTTGTAACCATTTTATGAAACTGCCTAAAATCTTGCTCCTAAAGTTTTTAAATAGAACAACCAAGTTTAAAAGTTTGATTTCAAAATGTTTTTAAAATACCGACATAAGCTGTAATGAGGAGGTTCAATTTGGTATTCACGGGGCATAATTTGGGGGAAGAAATACATGACTCAACTCAGGATACGCCCCAGGACCACATCGTCCTCTGAGCTTTCTGCAACAGATGGACGCCTTTCTGCTCCGAGGCCTCAGAACCATCCAACAAGGTCTCCACAATAATAGCTGGGCAAAACTTTATCAAAGGAAGAGCAAAAAGGCCTGACAGATGATGCTGCCAGCATTTCAGCAGCCAGGTTAGCTTTGTTCTTAATGCTATTCTGTCAGGTTTAACAAGCAGATATTAAGAAAAGTTTATAGAGGATGGAGATGAAAGGTTGTCGGTAGAGATGAGAGCTGCCAGTGGGCACCTCGAAGTCACAGCTGGGCGTAGACTTTGCTGCAACTGGCTGAGAGAAAAAGAGGTTTGATATGGGAGTCGCTGTTTCCAACCCTTGCTAGAAGCAAGGCTTAATCATCTGGCACCTGAGAGTCTGGAGCTCCACCTGGAGAGCAACCCAGCAACTGAGAATGTTCTGGGTGTGATCCTCTTCATTAGATTAGAAACAAATGGTGTATGTGCAGAAACTAAGTCCCTGACTGGTCCTGACCTGGTGTGATATCTCATATCCGAAATGTCTTCACCTAAGCACGCAAGAACAATGGAAGGAAGAAATAAGGAAGAGGTGCAAGAGGGAGATTAGCAATTTTACTTAAGGGCTTGGAGGTGAACTTGAGAAAGGAGGGAAACTGGAAAATGAAAAAGGCTGGTTGTGCCCTAGGAAAAGGCAATTTAGAGCAAGGTGATTATGTCCCGGCATGTAGGGCAAGCTGACTGAGCTCTCTTTTATCAGTTTTCAGTCATACTATATTCTTCCTGAGTCCACATTCCTTTCCACAGAGTGCTTTTTGAAATGTGGATGAGTCAAGATGCCTGGGAAGGGCTGTGTGTCATCAGTACAATGAAGGTCAAGTGTGAAGCCCCGTGTAATAATACTATAACTCAC
>NW_011898496.1:1957-4233 GCF_000151845.1 Pteropus vampyrus | reverse complement strand
TATGTCAAGTCCTAACCTCCAATATCTGTGAATGTGATTTTATTTGGAAAGAGGGTCTGTGCAGCTGTCATTAAGATGCTGTCGTGCTGGATCGGGGTGGGCCCTAAAGCCAGCAACTAGTGTCTTCATAGGAGAAAGGAGAAGGAGGTTTGGATACAGAGACTCAGAAAAGCCACAGGGAGGAGAAGCAGGGATCAGGGCAATGCCACTGTAAATCAAGGAACATTGTCAGAAGCTAGGAAGAGGCAGGGACGGATGCTTCTCTGGAGCCTTCCGAGGGAGCATGGCCCTGACAACACTTTGATTTTGGAATTCTAGCCACCAGAACTGTGAGAATAAATTTCTGTTGTTATAAGCCACTCAGTTTGCGGTAATTTGTAAGGGCAGCCATAGGAAACTAATACACCCCTCAGCCCCCAAACACCTTCCGTCAGAGCTCTAGTCGTGGTACCCACTTACTCAGCTGAGTGCAGTCCTACTACACAACGAGAAGACAGAAGAGGAGCTGGAGAGCGAATCCTTGTGCCGAAAGGGCTGGTTGGCAGATCACGGAGCAGCTGTCTGCACGTGATACAGCCCTTCCCGTGTCCACACGAGCTGGGATACTTAGGACAGACCTGAAGATTAAGCAAACGTTACGATGAGGCCTGCCACATTATTTCCCATAAGCATATTTTGCGGGAAAAGGCCATGAAATGTGTATCTTTGGTTTGTTTTCAGAGAATGAGTAGTAGATAATTATCAATGTAATAATGAAACATAAGTTACGATCAAGTTAAACATGCATCACTGCCATCTGCTGAGATTACAGAATTTGTGAGAGCAGTTTCCCACTCGTGATACGCTCTCCACATGCTGCGTGTGCAAAGATAAATCAGAAGAGGTGCCTGTTCAGGTGGCAGCTGCCAACAAGAAGCATTAGAACAAATGATGCTGGGTTAATGAATTGCCTTATTCACACACACACACAAAAGCGATGATGTAGCAAAGATGGGGTGACTTTAAAGTTTTTTTTATCGTTGTGGTGCCCGTTCTGTGTTCTAGCTCTGCACCCACTTGGAAGCCAAATGCAGAGGGTTTCAGCTCATACGCAGTCTTCTCTGGGGAGACTAGTTTGATATAAGCCTGGATTGGGGGCTAGGTGTGCAAGAGATATTGAATGACTCACAGGCGGTGCCATCTGAGAAATTTGGGGCCAACCCTTGGGGAAGATCCTATACACAGCTCCCAGAGTAACTTTTCTAAACTGTCCCAGTGCTACTTCTTTCCTTAGGAATACATTCCAATTTTCTGCCTGCCAAGTCAAATCCACTCCTCAGCTTGCACTCACTGCACACCCTCTCTAACTTCCTCCTCCGTTTCCACTCATGACCCTTCGCCATCCTCTGCTTTGCTCAGACCTATTGTTCTCCCTCCTGCATCTTCCGTTTGCTCTTAACTCAAGTTTTCTGACTCAAAATCCCAAGCTTTCTCTGCCAGACTAAGGTGCCCTAGGAGGAAACAGAACAAAACAAAACTTTTCTCACTTTCAGGAACCAGAGGTCAGTGTGGTCTTGTTGTAGATTCACAGCAACAAACCAGCACTTTTCAAGCTTCTCTTTTTATACAAGCTCTCTTGCTAGCATGTTGCCATATTTGCAATCCTTTTTGTGTCTAGAGTTTCCTGGTGTCCTAGGCAAAATAAATAATGGCAATACAACTTTTTAATTGCTCATAAAACATCTCTCAAAAAACCTACCCATCTGCCTATTCAATGCACAAGGAATAAGAGAGGAGGCAAATGAAAAATTAACCCTAATTAGCTGTCCTGTGTGGGTTGACAGGGTAAGAATAAAGATTGTCCCAGTAGCAAGAAGAGTTGAGAATATTTGCTTAAAAGAAACTATTCTGAAAATTAAGGGGATCTCCATATTCTATCATTTAACAACAGGAAGCACAGGCTTCTCTAAAATTTCCCATCAAAACAGAGTTTCATAGCAACAGCTACTGAAAGGTAAGTCTTCTGTGATTTCGATTTTACTGTTTATCATGCATTCTTTGTGACTCAGTCTAGATGGGTAAGAAATGTCAAAATTAAGATCAAAAATTGTTATGATGAGCAGAAAACACATGAAATATATCTTTCAGTAACTAAAAAGCAACCAATTTATTAAAAGACATTTGCGTAAGTATGAACCTATTTAAAGTTGATTTCACCATACATATTTAAATTTTCTCTCTTGAGCCTTTAATAGTTCTGATCAAAATCCTTCAAAATTCAACTGGTAAGAGATCAA
>NW_011898496.1:0-452 GCF_000151845.1 Pteropus vampyrus | reverse complement strand
TTAGGGTAATAGAAATTAAAACCACAATAAGATACCACTATACATTTATCAGAATGGCTAAAATAAAACAGTGAAAACACCAAATGCTGGCAAACGCGTGGGGCCTCTAGATCACTCATACATTGCTGGTGGAAATATAACCACTCTGAAAACAGTTCAGCAGTTTCTTAAAAATCTAAACAGGCAATTACCATATGACCCAGCCATGACACTCCTAGGTATTTATCCGAGAGAAATGAAGACTTATGTTCACACAAACTCAACAGCAGCTTTATTCAATATAGCTCCAAACTGAACCCAAAAATCTTTCAGTGGGTGAACGGCTAAACTGTAGTATATCCATACCATGAAATACTACTCAGCCATAAAAGCAAATAATCAATACATTCGACAACCTGGAAGAATCTCCAGAGAATTAGTCTAAGTGGGGGAAAAAAAAAAAAAAAAAAAAA
>NW_011898495.1:3240-3598 GCF_000151845.1 Pteropus vampyrus | reverse complement strand
TTAGCAATTGGACAAATTTTAGAGTTTAAGCTGGGCAGCACAACATGAAGCCACTCTCAAAACCGTGTCAGGGTCTGAGGCACAATTAGGGAAATGCATTAACACTAAGGGTTCTATTCTGAAATCTATGTGATAGGAATGCCCAGTGAGCAAAATATACTGGGTTTATTTATTTATTTTTTAGTTTGTTTTGCCATAAAAGGGTTGGAAACTCAAAGAACCTTGAGAGCTGGCATATGCCACAGCGTGCCCAAAGAACAGCTAGCTAACCAGAAGTTGGCATCTTGCTGGCATCTTGCTCATATTGGTATCATGCCACCCAAGCACTGAAAAGACATCAAATAGTGGGAAAAGAATA
>NW_011898495.1:0-1277 GCF_000151845.1 Pteropus vampyrus | reverse complement strand
AAACAAACAAACAAACAAACAAACAAATAAAAGGAAAAATTCCTCAAGTTAAGGAGTAGCTAGGCAACAGGAAGAACATCTGGTGTACCCCACCCCCGTGGGAGTAGGAATGTCCCACGCACCCTATGCACCCTCTCTTTGCTTTCCTGCACGTTTCCTCCTCCGCCTCCCTCTTCCTTGAATTCTTTCCTCTGCGATGCCACAGAGGGAGCCTGGACCTCCTGACCTGCACCCCAGGACTCGTCCCACGGTGTCTTAGTTGTCCCTCGAGAGCGTGAAAGCAAAAGAAATCCACGATGTGACTCGAGCTCTACGTTAATGCTTCCTGTCCGTCGTCTCACTTGATCCCCCACAAATCCATAGCTTAGATGTCATTTTACAAAAGGAGGAGAAAGGTTCGTCGGGGGTAAGCACTTCCCAAGACTGCACTGCACGCCGGTAACTAGGCAGGGACGGCTCCAGGGTCCACGCTGTCCCCGGCACATCCCGTGTCCCCTGAAATTCCCGTGTAGAGTTGCCGGCCACGTTAGCTTTGTGCTACAGGACTCCCAGACCCCACCTGCCCCCATCCCCGGCCTCGGGACTCTAGTAAGTTGTACTCAAGAAAATCCCTATTCCACTGGCCTTTCCTCCACCCCCCCCATTAGTTGGTCCACTCTACAGCATTTGAATATATTCATCATTCCCTTGTTTTTGAAAATTTCTCTTTTCTTAGCTCTGGGGTACCAAACAGGCGGGTTCGCCTCCCTTTTCTTTATCAGCTCCTTGGAAACGGCCTTCGGAAGCCCTTCCCCGCCACAGCTGTTCTTCAGAGTCCAGGCTTCTTCCCGGGGCTAAGCTACTTGCGAAAGTCATTTATCTAAATAATTAGTAGAGTCACAGTGACTCGCTGTCTTCGCGAAGAACTCACGCACTCTCGGACCGCGAGGTGCCACCTCCTGAAAGATGAATCCCGAATCCCCATCCGCATCCTCGCCCGTGATGCCAGGCTCCACTTTCATACCTTCGCTTACTAGATACTGAGATTTCTGTTTCTAAATTTGATAATATAACTCAAACTGCAGTGATCATCTCCTGTAACGGGGCCTCTCCTGTTTCTGTTGTTTTTTGTCAGTGATTCATTCTCCTAGTCCCCAAATTTCAAACCCGGATTAGCGTGGGTGCCTTTCGCTTTTCCCCGCTGTGAAATCCTGTTCATTGTTTCCTTGCAAGTTGTTTGCTACTCATCCTTTTATTTTGTTTCCCTTCTCTCTGTTCTTCCGCTTCCGGTTCCTGTT
>NW_011898494.1:2624-4353 GCF_000151845.1 Pteropus vampyrus | reverse complement strand
TGACCCCATGTAAACCTAGATCCTACATTCCATTATTTTACTGCATTGCAAGAAGGAAAGCTAATCCTAAGCTTCTAATGCATTTCCTAGAAATGACTGAAGATTTGAAATTCATGAGGGCGAATGCCTTGTTGTGGATCCGTTTGCCTTATTTCTTCCCTCTTTCTGTGCCGCACTCTTTTATTTTGCCTTGAAATCTTCCAAACTCTATTATGTAGGGTATTCCCCACTCCCTTCAAGCTTTCGTTGGTTGATATGTAGGCCCTGAGGGGGTTTAATTTTTACTTAGAATTTCTCGTAATGCTGTTCCAGCAAAAAGAGCTCTCTTCCTCAGAACTACAGTATCAACAGTCAGCTGTTACAAACTTTATCCTATTATGGGTAATACCTCAGTAATTTTATTAATTGCATTCCTCCTTACTTCCTTCTCTTCTCCTTGCTTCCTTCCCATTTTTCTTTCATTATTCCTTTTTTTTCTTCCACCTTCCTTTTTTTTTTTTTTCATATTTTCTTTTCTGTCCTGTACACCTGCTATGTACTAGATACTCTTCTAGGCACTGAGATAAAGACAATGAATAAGATATGTCCTTACTTTCAAGATGCATCAGTATAGAAAGGGGAGACCCCCCCCCCTGCAAATCTACAATGTGGGAAGCTGAGACGGGGGTGGAGCTAAATGACATTTCATAGTTGCTAACTTGGGGGGATTGCTTTGATGGCAATGCCATTAATAGAAAATACTAGAAAAAAAGAAAATTTTAGATAGAAATAATTAGATTGTTTTCATTTTAGAGTTTTGGAAAGAGATTAAAGTTGGAGTATGATTTTAAGAATCACCACTGTGTGTGAGTGAGATTACCCAGGAAAAAGGAGAATAATAAGAAAAAGGGATCCCAAAGGATGTAATCTTAAATAACTTTCACTTTTTTGCATATATAGTCAGAAGCAGAGACACTAAAAGTAAAAGCAAAAGTAAACAGTAAAAGTAAAAAATTACGTGGAAACGAACCCAGTCCATGTCAACTTCTGCCTTCCTTATATGACCTCGAAACCATGAAGATCATGGATACAAAAAAAGTGCCTAGCACGGTAGAATAGAAATAGAGAGTTCTTTAGGAAAGAGAGGACACTCTTCATAAGGGAGGGAGTAATTGACAGTGTACAATGTCTCATAAACATTAAATTGACTGAAGACTGCAAAGGGATCATTAAGTGAGTCTTCTATCTTTCTTAACCTATTGTTTATAGATTGCTCCATCTTGTTCTGTTTCAATGACGATGCAAGGCAGAAGATAACCATTTTTCTCACTTTTTTTGTCTACTGTTTTTTCTGTTTTCCATTAAGTTCCATTCTTTTAAGTATTATTTAGTGAGCCTTCTTAGAAATACATTCTAGTTTTTAATTTCTCTGAAGTCCTTATTGAACTTTTATTTTGATAGATTCCCGCTAATTGAATTGAGCTAATGCTTCATTTGACCTCATTATGCTTTTATTAATTCGTTCCTATATAGCACTCATTTATTTAGAGCATACTGAATTCCTGGATCATTTTCAGCTTGTGGTGCCTTGTGATCTCTGGATTGCTTTTGTTGACATTAGTGCACAGGCCAAAGTTAGTAGATCTTCATACATCATCATAGCAGCTGGTTTCGAAGGATATGGTTACAGGAAACCTGAGTATTTTGCTTTGTTTTGTTCTTTTGGCTGGTGTGGAAGGGTAGAGTGTGA
>NW_011898494.1:0-692 GCF_000151845.1 Pteropus vampyrus | reverse complement strand
AAGACTATGTGTCTTTGTGTCTTGGTCAGTGTTTGCTGAGTTTATAAGCTTTTTGTAAGTTTATGGCGAGCAAATCTGCAATCGTGAATTTATCTTTACCAACCCCCCCAGCTCCCCTTGAAATTCTATTAATTTAAGTTCTGTCCTTCAAAAGTACTTTTTCTTGCTTTGGTTATATCTGGTGACTTATCTCAGTGAATATTTGCCCAAGTGTCTGAAGAAATAACTCTACTCAAGCCAAAGCTTCCTCCCAAATAAATAACCATGACCCTGGGAAGGTGTTATGTTAGGGCCTCCTCTGGGAATGACAGACTACACAACTTGAGGAGAGAAATCTTTAGAAGAACATAAGTCAATAGAAATTAACTAAATGTTTAAAATAGTAAATATTTTATGTCCAAGACAAATTGGATTTTAAAAGTCATCAAACTATTGAATTGAAGCAAATAATAAGATAGTTCATTATTTTCTATGGGAGTGTAAGAAGAATTTCAAGATTCCAGGAAAAAACGAAATAGAAAAATCACTCGTCAGAGTTAGCTATTCCTGAATTGTGGTATATGAATAATTGAGATGATCAAACCAATAGAACAAAACCTTAAAGTAATTATATAGGTATTAATTTAATTGGCCGCAAATTTAGGAGTTCAAAAATATGATTGTAATTTTATACAACTGAAATTAATTTCTGT
>NW_011898493.1:456-2677 GCF_000151845.1 Pteropus vampyrus | reverse complement strand
AAGGATTCTTATGGGCAGTTATCTGACTTGACTTTTAAAAGCAAAACTTATTCTCGTTTGGCAGGGACCTGTTGCCCAAAGGGCTCCCAAAACTCATTCTCTCCAGCAAAGGCTTCTTCCCTCCCGAGCCTCACAGTTTCCAGAAACATTCACTTCACACACATTAATAAGACACGGTCTCTCCCCTTAGGGAGCTCACAGTCCACCGAGCTCTGCGGGTTAGAGAATAAACAGCATTAGCCACGTCTGATTTGCTTTTTACAAACCCATCTATTGCATTCTTAATGAGTTATCATATTTATCTAATCCAAGACTATGGGATTCCTTTTAACAGTTCTGTGGTGAAATTCTCCACATTTTCATGAACATATTAAGAACCTTTATTTTAAAATCCATGTTTGGTAACTCCAATGTTTGGATCCCCTAGGGGGTCGGTTTCCATCGTCTTTCTCTTTGTTTTGGATCATGTAATCTTTTTCCTTGACAGATTAATTTTTGTTTTAATGCCAGGCATTGCTTATAAAAATATGTGGACGCTTTGTATGGCATCTTTATCCACAGAAGATTTCTTTTCTTCTAGTAAGCAAGAATAATACCGGGAAGCCATTTTTATCCTGTCAAAATTGTATATCCACTACTCAGGAGGGTTGTGGAATGAGCAAATCTCGTGTACTCTTGGAAGATAGCCACACAATATACACCCAATCTAAAAGTGGTTATTTTTTGATATAGTACCAATTCTAGAAATTTCTTCCAAGAAACCCAGCATGAAAATGGATGTTAATATTCTAAATTTTTCATTGAACTATTGATCAGAAGACACAAACTGAGCATTCTTCAGTAGGAAATTGGGTAAAAAAAATCCATCTGTATGCTGGAATACTACACAATTAAAACATTATGGATCAAGATTGATAGAAAATGTTTCCAACATATTAATGAGTGAAGAAAATCAAGTTACAATATAGTGTGCATATTACCCTAGTTTTGTAAAATTGAATAAACCAGTACCCAAAAACAGATACTCTAAAAAATGTTCAATAAAATACTTTTATCAGTGGTATTACTTGTATCAGTGCTTTTCCTGAATTATTTTGCTTGTTTAAAAATCTCAGGCATTATTTTTAGAAAAACTCTAATTTTACTCTGAAAAAGTTTTTTAAAGATTCTCTAGAACGCAGATGCAAAACGACAAATCACAACACACAGTAACTCTATAAATATTTGTGCTTAGATATGGTTTATTTAGGAAAATACCAAGTCTCAACAAGAGGTTCAGAAAACAACTGCTTTACAAATATAAGGGACAATCTGAAGACAGCCAGAGGGAAGGGGAGTTGTGGGGCTGGGAGAATGGGGTGAAGGGTTAAAGAAGTACAAATTACTGGTCGATGGATGGTCACAGGGATAGGGATCACGGCATAGGAAACGCAGTTAGCTCTAATGTAGTGGCTAGGTGGACAGCCAGAGGAAGGAGAGAACAATCAGGGGGATTGCTTTATAAACTTTATAAATGTCTAACTAATGCACTGTATACCTGACACTAATAATAAAATAAAATTTAAAAAAATAAAATAAAATAATAAAAGACAAAGGAAAAAAGAAAGCAACTGCTTTAGAAAGGAGAGTGTGCTACAGGAAAGTTCACAGAGCATTGATTCTCTACATAAATTTCCTATCAGTAGGCTGGAAGGAATAAAAGTGGAAATCAACTCAATCAGAAGGGTAGAGGTGAGGAAAATCACAAAACTGACCAAGATTTATTTTGACTGGGCCTACTTCCTGTCCTACCTGCTTTCTTAATTATGCACCCCAATAAACTCTCCTTGTGTCTCAGCTAGTTTGAGGTGGGTTTTCTATTTCTTACAACTGCAAACATTCTAACTAATGTAAACAACCCTGAGCTCTAGTAGTCCACGCTAGTGTCTGCTAATGACAAAGCAGAACGTTATTGGCCCTAGATTTTCGGTGGTGACAGGAAACTTAAGCTATCACAGATCTTCAGTATTCAGTGTCACGGAAAGCAAGGGTCAGAAAAAAAATTATGGGAAGCTGTCCCCTGCCTCCAGTAAATATACACCTATTTGAGTAAACTGTTCAGCCAAGCAAGCTTAAAAACTACTGAAGCATCTGAGAAGTATGGGGTGGTGTCCAAAATTCTCTGTGCCTTAAAAGCTTAGTTCAACACCCAAAATGCAGGTTATATGTTGCTCTTTTTTTT
>NW_011898493.1:0-406 GCF_000151845.1 Pteropus vampyrus | reverse complement strand
GCATCTGAGAAGTATGGGGTGGTGTCCAAAATTCTCTGTGCCTTAAAAGCTTAGTTCAACACCCAAAATGCAGGTTATATGTTGCTCTTTTTTTTCCCACACCTTCCTCATGATGCTTTAAGGAATTAAAAACAAGTTTCTCATTTTTCATTCTGTCCGTTCCTGCCACAAAAGACCCAAAAAATACAGTGAAACTTACACTATTACACAACTGACAGAACAGTGCACACAAAAAAGTCTTAAATGATAAGATAAAAACTATAGCCCATTACTGCTTGAAAAGTGAAGCTGAGCAGAGGTCAGGAGCCAACTGCAAAAATCTTACACTCAAATTGCAGACTGCATGAATTTATGTATCTTTATTAAGTGATCATTTCCTTAATTTTCAAGACTTGGAAAATCCTTT
>NW_011898492.1:2157-4545 GCF_000151845.1 Pteropus vampyrus | reverse complement strand
GTGCTTTATGTCGTTTTATTTGTAATATCATTACAGGAACCCTGGACAGCCAGTATTCTTTACCATTTATACCATTTTACAGATGAAAAAAACTCTGATTCAGGATAAGTGGTTTACAGAAGGTCATGACAATAGTAAGATCTTAGAGGTTTTAAATTCAAATGTGTCTGAGTCTGTAGTGGGAACGCATTGGTTTTGCTTGCCCAGCACTTCCCTGCTTCTTGTGGTTTTGACTCTGCCGTTCCCAGGATTGGTGTGGGACTCAGGCACGATTGATCAGGTCATCATGTCCTCCTGGGCACAGTGACTAGAAGTGTCATTTGACACAACCACAGCCTATCAGAGAGAATTGCATGGCTTTTTCTGGAGAAAAAAAAAGAGACAGAGAAGGACTTTTCTCTCTTTTCTGCTGCACTGGCATAGATTTTGAAGGCATACACCTATAATGGCTGGCAACCTTTTGTTACTAAAAGGAGAGAGCCTGCTAAGACTGGGGTCAACACAGTGCAGAGGAGATATGAGATGCAGAGGAACTGGTCTTAATGATATCTTTCCAGTGTCTAAATCTAGATATCCCTGAAGCCAAAGAACCCACAGACTTTTCAGGCATATATGGAAATTAAATTCCTTTATTTCTTAAAGTCTAATTCAGACTCCAAAGTTTGTGTTCTCTCTGTTAGGTCACACTATTTTAAGTATCAGAGAAGAAATGACCTCCAAAAGAAAATAAAAGATTTAATATAATAATATATACCTCATTTTATTTATGATATATTCTCTAGCTTATCTGTAAAACTGATTATTAAAATCATTTTTAAAAGATTTTGAGTAAAAAAGATTTGAATAATTTTGTCATAAGGTAAATTACTTGAGCATGTCGTAAAATCTTACTGGGGAATTTCTCAAGATAGTCTATTATACATTAATAATAGCTTATTTCTTAATAGAGTATTCTACCTGCCTCTTTCATCATAAGCCAAAAATAAATGACATGAATTAAGAGGAGAAAAGAAATAGTCCATAAATATGAAACATATATTTTACAATTATTTCTAAGAATCAGATTTATTGGCACTTGTAATATTTCTCCATAGAACGTGGTTCAAAAACATAAGACTATACTAAGGATAGTTAAAGTTCAATGGACTTGTAAGTGGGAAAGAGAAGGTCCAGGATACTAGCTCCTTCTAACTCATTCTAATTATTAACAAAGTGTATGTATATGTTCAGGCAGACTAGGCTAGGCAGGGCCAGACAGTTTTAAAAATAAGTCCCAAATTTCAGCGGACTATTTTTGTTAAGTCTTATTTTTTTGCTCATGCTTCATGTACAATGTGGATCAGAGACTCTGCTCCATACAGTCACTCAGAGATGGAGGCTCCATCAACCTGTAGCTGCACCATCTAGGAAGCTCTGCTCTGTTATCTGCTGTAGCAGAGAGAGGGAGAGTCTGAAAAACTTACATCTGTTGTTAAGTAGTCTGCTAGAAGTGACATACTTCATTTCTGCTCCCAGCCTTAGGCAAAATAAGTTGCACACCCCAACTTTAACTAACAGAGAGGCTGAAAATGATAGTAAATCACATGGAATATTTGATGAACAACAGTTATGTCTTCTATGCTATTTAAGAGAAATGGAAGTCACTGTGTTCCTTTGACTAGGCTGTGACTACACAAATTCACAGGAATATCTTTTATTAATACATTTGTGCTTTTTAAAAAGTGAATTTCTGTCTATGGCCATGCCACCCTAAATAAGCCTGATCCCGTATGATCTAGGAAGCTAAGCAGGGTTGGGCTTGGTTAGTACTTGGATGAGAGACCACCTAGGAAGACCAGATGCTGTAGGTATAAAAAATAAGGGATTGTAAGCTGACAAGGTCCTTACAATCTGTGAGGTCAACCAAGGATTGTTTCGCCTAAAATAATAAATAAAAATAAATAAATAAATAAAAAGTGAATTTCTACACCAATTAGATGGTCTTTAGTAAATGCAGACATTAAGATAACCAACGACTCTGGAGTCTACGTAATTACATCTAGTAACTTGCATTGGGGGTGAATATACCTTAAGTTTGCTAATCAAGTAGCCAGAACTGCCTTAGCTGATAAAGGTCAAGATTCTCTCTGTCTGTCTGTCTGTCTGACTCTCTCTCTCTCTCCCTCTCTCTCTCTCAGTCTCAGTGTGTGTGTGTGTGTGTGTGTGTGTGTGTGTGTTTGAGGCAGTGTAGAATGAATGTCCGTCCTCAGTCTTATGCATATGCCTGCTTGGTCTGCCTCATCTTAATGGATACGAGGAAAATGTACTATTCAGGGTGATTCAAGAAATCCTATGGTGTATTTTTTTAACTTAAATTTATTGGGGTAATATCGGTTACTAACATTATAT
>NW_011898492.1:0-977 GCF_000151845.1 Pteropus vampyrus | reverse complement strand
TTCACATTGCCGATTTTAAGAAAATTCCTGTACTTTATAAGCAATATCATAATTCAGCTAACTGTCTTTTCCCTGAATAATGAGCAGTGAGTGATTCCCTACCCTGAGAAGCAGGCATGAAGGTATGATTAAACCCACAGCTGGGCTCCCAGTGATTATGAATTTCCCTGTAACCTGAAAAGAGTGGCAGACAGGACCTGATGCTCATTCGCTCTACACATTGGGCTGCAATGAATCTCTTCTGAAAAAAACAGCATATCCATTCAACAAATATGGATTGAACTCCTAAATACGTAATGGGTGCTCTTCTAGGTACTGGGAACACAATAGTTAAAAACGAAACAAAACAAAATCCCTGCTTGTAGAGTTTATAGTCTAGTGGGAGCAGACAGACAATAAACAAAATATATAAGTTCATTCTATATTGTCATCAGAAGGCAATAAGTCCTGGTAGAAAACGCATAGAAGGGTGTTGGGAGTGCCAAGGAGTGGGAGGTGGTTTTAGAAGGATGAACAGGGCAGGCCTCACTGGGAAGGTGATGTCTGAGTAAGGACTAGAAGGAGCTGAAGGAGTGCACCAAGGAGTCTCTGGGGGAAGAACGGTCCAAGCAGAGGGCAGCATCCATGAAAGGCCTCTTTGATGAGCAGCACAGAATCCAGTGTGGCTAAAGGGGTGAGTGAGGGGCTGATAAGGGTGAGGCCAGGTAGGTCATGGGAGCCAAATACTGTGGGGCCTGCGCATCCCCCTACGACTTCAATTTTACTCTGAGTGAGATGGAAGTCATTGTGGAGTTTTAATGAGAGGAAGGATATGATCCGAATTAAGTTTTAAAGGATCACTCTAGGTGGAGGAAGGCCTGAGTAGGGAGGAAAAAAACCCTCTTTCCTCTACCCTTTTTTGGTTCCGCAGCTGGGGCTCTACAAATTATATTGACAAATGACAGATTAAGAGGAGGAAAGCATACAAATTTTAATTA
>NW_011898491.1:6190-7354 GCF_000151845.1 Pteropus vampyrus | reverse complement strand
GTGGGTATCTGTAGTGGTTAGAATTAAGCGTGGCTGTGAGTGACAGAAAACACAAAGCAATCGTGATCGAAATAAGACATAAGTTTAATTCTTTCTCATAAGAAAGCCGTGTAGTGCTGGACATCCCCGACATTCATGACTTTTGAGGAGCAAAGTGCGTCCTCTCCGTGCTCTGTCATTGTCCAAACCTTCACGCTTCAACTTGAACTCTGAATTTCAGCCAGGGGGAAACCGAAAGGTGACAGTGGTTGCACCGGCAACACGATTTTAGGCTACATGCCCTTAACCTGAACTTGGACGCATGGCCACTCCGGGCTTTGAAGGATGGGAAATACGATTTTTGTGTCATGTGACCATGTGCATAGCTACAACCTGGATCATCTACTGAAGAAAAATCTGACCTCTGGCCAAGGGCAGTTCCTATAATTTCTTCATTCTAAAATAGCAAATAATTTAATAGAAATTAGATATTTTTAAGGAAATCAGGCAGCTCTCAGAAAGATCAAATAGCAATCCGTAAGTCGATCTTCTCAAAACACCTGAAAAGAAAGTAAAATAACGCAGCAGCATTCGGCAAAGCCCCAGAGCAGCCTCGTGGCCTATTACAGTGGTCTCCAGGCTGCCCCAGCCAGGTACGGAGCCAGCCCCGGCGCTGGCGGCCACGTTCGTGAAGTCGAATCAGGCTGCAGGTCATGATGTAAGCTTTGCACAAGGAACAACGTCGTCATCGGTATTTTCACATGGTACCTTGTGCATTCTTTAAATAGCCACCATGGGAAACAGTAAGTAATGCTCTTAGCTGAAAATGGGCCAGGTAAAGCCAGCCATAAACAGTCTGGGGGGGACAGTAGCACTCCATGTTGTGATAGCTGCCCCGGCTATGGCCACTGACTCTGGTCCATCGATCCTAGAATGGGCTTCTTTGGATGTCTTTGGGGTGGCGAGTTGCCTCTATTCATATTTAAACATCAGTGTGTTTCCATGATTAGTTAGCTGAGCCCTCGGGCAGAGTGGCAGGCTAGCACCTAAATTCTTTGTTCAAATGGTAGATTTGAGTTTGCGGAATGATCACTGTGTCTGAGGTCCTTTAGCTTCAAGTTGCCAAATGTCCTTAGTTACCCCTGAGATGTGAAATCTAGTGACCCTTTTGGATTGCTGGACTTT
>NW_011898491.1:0-1075 GCF_000151845.1 Pteropus vampyrus | reverse complement strand
AGCCTCTTAAGAGTAGCTTTCACAGAGCAGAGCTTTATAATTTCCATCCCAGAATGGCAGTGTGGCAGTTCCCATTCATTTTCGGTGTATAGCCATTTCCCAGGCTCATCCCCGCATTCAGCTGACAGCCCAGCACGATGTACAGAGTTGTCGGTGGGGCCAGGGGAAGGCTGCTGCACCCACGGCGGGTGGCGGTCATTCTGGGCTTCCTGGCCGTGCGGCTCGCTCGGGGCCGCTGGTCCTGCTTGGCTTGAGGTCGGGTGTTTTATTCCCATCTCACGACTTCCCGTTATGACGCCCACGTGGTTGTGAGACTCGCTGGGGGTGGCAGAACCGTCTTCTTAAGGGGCCCTCTGGATGCATGATCCTTTCTGGCCCCATGGTCCAGCGTTCCCTCCTTCGAGCCCAGCAACACTCTAGAAACTCTTTCTCAAGAGGCGCGTGGTTCTCCGATGCGGATGCGATGACTCAGTCTGGAGTCTCGGGGTCGTGTTTTGCGATGCTCTCCCTGGGGCTGGCCAGAATTTTTTCCTGCATCTTTTCGCAGCGTTAATGCCTTTAACCCATTGTGCCTGCTGTGTCATATGGTCCAAGAGGAAGGGTTGCTAGGATGACAGCCTGACCTTCTAAAGATAGCATTTTAAAAAAATCTGGGCACCTCAGAAAGATGCCAGCCTCCCGAGTTATCTCGTGTGTGGGCCGGACCTGCATTCTTGGGTGTGAGAGCATTGACTGCCCCCGAACCCACAGAAACCTCCCGTCCACGGTGGTGCTTCTTCACGGTAGAGAGTGAAACATGCAGTCGTGTTCTTTGATTCGGAAAAGGCATCCTGACAAGTCTCCGACTACTGGACCCCTAATGTCACCAAAGTGGCAGTTCCCTCCATTTCTCACCCTCTGAGGGTCATGGGTAGTCACGGTCTCCAGCGTAATAGGCATGTCTTCTTCACTGCCATGTGCGCGATGTCACCCATGCAATGGACAGTGTGGGGACCCTTCACATATGCCATGGATCTGAGGCTCGTGAAGCTGGGAACAGCAAAGTGAAGCTGTCCCAGATTTCCCCGCATCTACA
>NW_011898490.1:3941-4547 GCF_000151845.1 Pteropus vampyrus | reverse complement strand
GAGACTCCAGCTGTAACGCGTGCACTCAGTGGCTGCACGGGGCTGGTGGCCACCATGTCGGACCGCACAGGACTTGCAGAAAGTCCTGTGGGAGGCTGTGACTCTGCAGTTACTGCGATGACTCGGTACTAGAAAAATAATAGAGTCAGTGTACTCTCGTGGGGGGAGGGGAGAGGCCATAAAAGTTGGAAGTGATTCACAGGTAGATCTTTTGAAAAGAAAGGCCCATTTCGGCCAGCGATTTACCCAGGAATGTGATTTCGGTGAGTGCATTAACCCGAAGTGGACAGCCGAAGCGGCGCGGTCAGTTCCGCAGCGTGCCCGCCTAAGCGGGGGGCGGGGAACATCCGATGAGGTGCTTGGAGCCCCGGGTGTCACCATCAGTGTGGCTCCGTGCGGCTGGCTGATCCAAAGTGCCACTGTATCCGATACGTGTAAACCGTCGCTATGGGTACCTGGGCTCCCTCCCCCCTCCCCCCAAGGTGAAATCATAAGTGTATTAGAATGTGACGAGTCCTTCCAGCAAAGGGAGACTTCACGATCGTCCAAGTATTTTTTTTCAAAAAAAGCCGGTTGAGCGCTCACTGGTTCCTGTGCGCCGGTTCC
>NW_011898490.1:0-891 GCF_000151845.1 Pteropus vampyrus | reverse complement strand
TCTTCCTCTGGGTTCTGCTGATGGCGTCGCAGATTTAGTCGTTCCGGCTTTCGGTCAGCGTCTTGGTGCCCAGGGCATTTACCAGGGCAGACACCACGAGCAGCACCCGGCTTGTGTTTACGTGGATCCTGTTTGTCCCCCGCAAGGTGTCTTCAGTTGACCTGGATTCGGGGTCACGCCACCATCCTGCAGGGGCTTACGAGGGTAGAGGCACTCGGATGAGCTTTCACTGCTGGCAGGAGTCTGGACGCTGCTTCCCTTCAGCGTCTGTCCCGTCCGTGGACGGCGGGAATTCGCAAACTTCGGGGCGGCTGGGTGCAGACCTGCATTTTCCTTGTCGAGCCCTCTGATCCTGCTGCCAGCCTGGTCATCCCGAGTGAGCTGCTGATGAGCCCCGGAGGAGCACCAAGCCCAACCTGGGCACGGGGCCTTGTGGCTCCCGGTGGTCACCGGGCAGGTGACACGGCTGTGAGCGGGACCCGCTTTGCAGCCGGCTCGCCGCGCACTGACTGTGTCTTTGGGCAAGCCAGTTGCCTTCCGGAGCGCCGGCTTCATCACGGACAGATAATAAAGTTTATTTCTCAGCCTCGTATTAAAGGAGGTAGGATTGTCGTCACGCTGGGAGCCCGTCCTTACGTTCCCCGACTTGCAAGTGCAGAATCGGGTGTGAAAACGTTTCTTTATTCGTTAGGCTGGTCTCTAACCCCCCTCCCCCGCTTCAGTTAGGTTTCAGGGCTGGCATGCATGTATACATACATGTGCACATATGTACACATGTGTACACACATGTATCTTCGCTCTATTTTCTAAACTGCTGTTCAACACACACATAGATTTGGTGACCAGCTGTGGACTTGGGGCATGAGGCAGTCCCAGCACCCCAGAGCTGTC
>NW_011898489.1:0-2989 GCF_000151845.1 Pteropus vampyrus | reverse complement strand
CTTATATTCTGTTGCTGGCTTCTACAAACACAAAGCCCATCTGGAGGCACATTTTCAATCCAGGTCACATGCGAGATAATGGCTAACTCCCCGCTAAAGATGACCTCACAGCGCAAGACTGCAAACACCCTAGCCAAAAGCATGCACCTGGAGCAGGAGTCAGCCAATATCCAACAGCGGGATCCAACGCCAAAGACCTTCAGATTCCAGAATTATCAGATAAAGACTATAAGTGTGTTTGAAACTATGTAAGGCAAGTAAACAAGAGAAAAAGAGTAAGTCGTTATCGTGAAGAACCACATCTATTAAAAAAAAAAAAACAGTAAGATAGAACTTATAGCAATGAGATACTAGTTACAGGAGTTAGTTCAATGTGTAGAGAAATGCCTCTCTCCAAACAGAACCCAAAACCCTGCCTAGTAAATATAAAGGACTATAATAATAATCGCTAATAACTAGCAAATCAGAAGCAATAATGTTCTCGGTAGTTCTTGAGTTTCTTGAAAGTAGAATGAGCTTAAATCTTTCAAAAGTTTTATCCCCAAATTGGTGAATTCCCAGCATCTCTGACTCCATTCTTTTGTAAACTCTTTTGGTCATCCCCTGAGCCAAGGGAAGTGATCTGCTCTTTTATTTTCTATATTTCCTGCTCTTTGGGTATGATTTTCATTCATGAAAATCCAGGTAACATCAGATTAGAAAGAGCAAATAATACCCTCAGTGAGAAATAACAGATTTATTAAGGGTAATCAGAATGAAGTAGTGAAATGACACTGATTTTTATTGCAACAATCCACTCTAATTCCTAGCTTTAAATCACCTATCTTCAGGTAGCAGAAACCAGTGAGTAAACGTCATACTTCAATTCAAATTGAATTGAAGTATGATGCCTGAAATTTTTTAATATAATGGTGTTTCCATCTCTAAAAAACACAGTTCAAGAGTAGTATCTCTGACTCCTCTATCATTGCAACTTGGACATAAAAGTCATAAAAGATAAACTTCACTAATAAAAAGAATTTTAAGATTCCTCGAAGAATGTTTAACCTAACGTGTAGTAAGCAGCTCTTTGTACAGTACCTTTTAGGCTCTATGTGCAGTCGAGAGGCCCAAACAATGTGTCCATTCACTGAAGGAGCCCAACCCAATTACTCTGAGCATCCAGAGCAGCACAGCTGGGAGAAAAGCAAGGCAGGAAAAACTATAATAAGAAGGCAAACGAACTAATTAATTATGCAGCTTAGACTCTATGCACGCGAGCTGAGCAGTCAATCTGAGAGACTGACTACGTGAGGTGATCAGTGAGGTGATCATGCTCGACACTCATAATCGCCAGCTCTGATTGCCTCTGGCACTTTAAAACAGTCTAGAAGCTGCTGTGGTAGCAAAGACGCCTGTGGCATACACTGGCTCCCTTCTCTCAGCCCGGATTGTGGTGACTGTGGTGGCTGAAGCTCAGGTGATAGGCACCTCTTACCCACCTCGTCTCCAGAGTGAGAGACGAAAAGCAGGTGGCATGGTCCCTCCCAGATAACACAGGGGCACAAAGGCAAGGATCTCGGTGTGAGTTGTCGCAGAGTCACTCCACTGCTGCAGCGGCCGCACGTGCTGTGTCGCTCCATGTCTGTCCCTGGTTTGTGCTGATGTCTGTCCTGCGTCTTCACCTCAGGCAGAGTTCTTGCATCCACTAAACCCCTTCCTTTATCCCACTGAGCAGCTCAGGGGCCCCACTGTTTTACCTGAACAGAGTGTATCGATAGAGGAGCTACAGGGTCAGCTTGCACAGGCGACCAGACTGCATCGAGAGGAGACAGAGAAATTTACAAACAAGATGCGAAAGGTAAATATGTAACACGGATTTCAGCACAACCCAGTCTCTGGCTGCAGAGCCTCCTGAGAGAGAGAAAGAGAAAGATGACAAGATGTGTTTTAAAAGAACCCTGTCTGTTGTGCACAGGCTCCTGGACTTTACTGGGCTGGGGGCATATGGAGAGGTGGTCCAGGTGAGCTGCCCTCCTCAGACGTTTCATAAAGATAACGACTTACCTTTCTGCTCTAAAACATACTTTTCAATATTTACAGTGTGGTCTCAGGAAGTTCTTAATATCTAATCTAAATTTTCCTGCAGCTAGAACCAGCAAAATAAGGGCCCTAAATGCAACTGGAGATGAAAGTGTGTCCAACAACTTTTGTTGTCCTGCAGATCTGTAAGTTTTATCAGTGCTAGGTAAATTTTCTGATAGGAACATCGACAACTTACTCTAAATCGTTGTCTTTAAAAAAACTGCCATTAATTGAGCTGTGGCCTTATTAGCTCTTCTAGCTATTTTAGAAAAACTTGTTACTGGCTAATTATCCTTTATCCGTTAATCCTTTCCCAGAGTGCTTAGTAGAAGGGATTCACAGACACAGGCACTCATTGCCCGGGGCCTCCCCAGGGACTGTCCAGTTCCTGCCACCCCGAATCTAATTAGGTTGTAAACAGATATCCAGGCTCAGAATCACCGTTGCTTCTCCCTCCGCCCTTTTATTCTCAAAAGATACTTGTATAAAAACAAACAAACAAAAACAGTTGATCTTCAATAGGGCACCACAATGTTTCAACGTGCATATCCTCTGTAAAATAAGGTATCCAAGAACTTAACACATAATCTCGCCTGCTACCCATGGTCATGCTCATCTAAATAGGTCAAAACTGATTAAGGAAGTGCCGCCTGCACCTTGCAGCTTGGGAAGAGCAAAGCTGAATGCCAAGGTCTAAATGTGCTCTGCCAATCATTACCTCTAGATGCACTTCCCTTTTAAACGTCTTATTTTAGGTCAAGTTTCACATGTTATTACAAATGGAGAGAAATTTTTTATTGCCCAAAAGGTAAACACCTAAGTAATCAACTTTTTTTTTTTTTTTTTGCTCTACCAAAAATCATGTTTGAGAGTGAGTTTATCCCTGGAGATGCTAATAGCAAAATCACAGGGTCCCAGTTGTTTC
>NW_011898488.1:3912-5090 GCF_000151845.1 Pteropus vampyrus | reverse complement strand
CCCCCGCATGTCCGTGGGGGCCCCCCCCCCCGCCGGGACCCACCTTGGCCATGAGATCACGCTCTCTTCGCTCTGCGTTTCTCCGCAGAGCGGACAGTTCCAAAATTTCCTTATTCAGAAACTTGTTTTGGGTTTTGTACCCCTGTAGATTATCCTGTTGGGGGGAAAAAACCATCGAGTCACATGGGTTGAACGTTGACTAATTAATCATTGGACAGGATCACTATTTTGCTGCCTCGCCGCACAGCCCTGCCAAGTGGGAGCGGGTCCTGAGGAGCCGAAAGCGGATTGTCAGGCACCTTCCCGTGAACCTCTGGGGCAGGAGGAGTCAGGAGGGGCTCCGCCGAGATGATGGGGACTGGGAAGCAGCTTTCTGTAATGGTGGTGGTTTTCCCCGACCTGACCCCTGGGGCCGAGACGCAGCGTCTGTGGGCCACGCGGAACGATGGAGCCCTAAGGCTGCGTACACGGACCGCTCGGTGTCTCAGAGCCAGACAGGGGAGCGGGCTGGGAGGGTCGGAGGGATGGCAGCGCCAGGGGACTGCCTTGCACTGCCGAGGACGCTGCCCAGCAGGCTGGTCACCACGGGACCAGAAGTCCCGTCGGGCACAGCGGCTCCGCTGTCCCACTATTACCTCCCTGAGGCCGGTCGGCCTGAAGTGACGTCGATGGACAGAGACTGTTCAGAGGGGTTTGAGATTTTCCTGTCCCGGTCGTCGGAGCCCATGGCCCGCTCTCACCTTCAGCCTGTCCAGCTCCAGCTGGTCCCGGCCGGCGGGGGCGGCCACGGGGGAGGTGGGCGCCCAGGTGGGAGAGGACGCGCCGCCCTCGCAGTCGCTGAGCTGCTGCGACAGCTTTATGATGACCTCGTCCTTGGCCTGGATCGTCTCCATCAGCATCCCCAGCCGCTCGTTGAGCTCGCCCACCTTGCTCTTCAGCGTCCTCACTTCCTGCTGCAGACTCTCCTTCTCCAGGCCGAACCTCTCGAGCTGGCTGGCGAGGCCCAGGATCTGGTCATCCTTGTGGTGCAGCAGCTCGAGCGTGTCCTCCGGGACCCCCTCGCACAGCCGGCTGCTCGTGAAGTACTTGTCGTACTGGGACGACCGCACCGTCTGCTGCAGCAGCCGCACCAGCTCCTGGGCCCAAGCGGGACGGGAGGGAGGGCGGGGGAGGGAGGG
>NW_011898488.1:0-403 GCF_000151845.1 Pteropus vampyrus | reverse complement strand
ATTGTGTCGCACACCCCCATCCTGTGGGACACAGGCGAGCTCCCCCTCCAAGCAAGTCATGGTGGTCCTCTCCCAGGGAACAGGACATTTCCTCAATAAATGCTCGCTCACCCAATAAAGACGCCCCGAAATCCCGCCTCACGCTAGAACCGAGTGTGAAGCAGAACCTCAAAATCGCTTCTCGTCAGTCTACATTTAAAACATCAATATTCCCTGAAGGGATGAACAGATGTAGGACCGTGAATGGCTGCTAAAAGCATCAGGCATGAGAAAGATGGAGAACTGTTATGAACGGGTCAGGCCCACAACCCTAAACCCTGATCCATCCTCACATGACCGAGTGAGAAAGCCAGACACGGTGCAACAGGCAACACGCGGCACCCTATGGGCCCCTCCCGGCCTC
>NW_011898487.1:1392-2806 GCF_000151845.1 Pteropus vampyrus | reverse complement strand
TATGTATAAATTTCTATAAGTATAAAAGTTTAAAATTATGTAGTGAAATATTTGGACAATTATATTTTTATGTTTAGAAAGATCATCTTCCATTTAGGGATCAGATCTATAGTCAGCTATATTCTTCTAGAGCAACGTGGTCTGTAAAACATCTATATTGGTCATTTAGCATCTTTAAAATGGATATTTCCAGACTCAGAGATCATGATTAGACAGTTTTGGGTTGGGCCTGTGAGGTGGGATGAAGCAAGGGATAACTTAAGAATATATAGAAATTTGCATAAATGTGTTTTTAAAATTTTTAGTTGGAGTAAAGAATTGATTTTGTTAAAAGGTACGAAGTGACTGACTTTATTACCGCCCCCCCCAAATGCTAGCCAGTTTTCCAAAGATGATTATCTACTTCCATTTCTATTTATTTGTACTTCTTATGTTTCTGAACGGTGTAATTTCTGAGTTATGGGTTTCGTTTAATCCTCAGAGCTAGTTTATTAGTTTACGGAAGAGCTTCATACCTGGCCCCCCCGCCTCTTTTTTTCAGGTTGAAAACTTGAAACAGCCTTTTCAATCTTGGTTCCAAATCACCCGCAAAAAGAATATGGCGAATGGCCGTATGGCCCTCCTAGGAAATACTCACCATGTGTTACATAAGAACCTTAAGGGTCACAGGCCTGCTGCTGTACCCCGGGTGGACAGGTACCACTGGGTCAACATGAACAGATAATGCAGAGGCTGGGAACTGGTGGGATAGAGCTCAAGGAGCTACTTTATTTTCTCTAAAATGAAACTAGTCTAAGGTTGAGAGGCCCATGAAACAGAAAAATTAACCATATTAGGGACTAGGCTGCATGAAGATGAGTCTTCATGCAGATCATTACTATGTTCTTAGCTGTACTTTTAATTCTTATTTAATTTGATATGAAGTTTTATGTAACACAAATGAATGTACCCAATAAGGTAATATAATAAAGATATTGACCTGTGATAAGATTCAATGAATTATGAAAAGTGATAGTTTAAATAAACGTATTGTGTTTTTAATATATTTCTAGTTCAATTTATTGTAAGAAAATTTTAAAAGTTTGTGTTTCTTCATTAGTTATTCAAAAAAATGTAGATCTTCATTTACAGAAGAGCGATCCTTATAATCTAGTATTCTGGTTCTACTTTATTACCTGCCATCTCTGTTTTACTTCATAAGGCCAGTGACAGCATGTTTGAAAATTACTCTTTAAGAGGTTCATTTCTAAACCTCTTAATAGACTTAATAGTAGTGACTTATTTTATAAGTGTGATATATGCTCATAAAGAATTCAAGTTAAGCAGAAAAACATAGCACCAAGAAAATAAAAATTGATTCTACCCAGCCAGAAATTACTATTAACACTAAATGGTGACCATCTTTCCAGTTATC
>NW_011898487.1:0-422 GCF_000151845.1 Pteropus vampyrus | reverse complement strand
GATAGTTTAAATAAACGTATTGTGTTTTTAACATATTTCTAGTTCAATTTATTGTAAGAAAATTTTAAAAGTTTGTGTTTCTTCATTAGTTATTCAAAAAAATGTAGATCTTCATTTACAGAAGAGTGATCCTTATAATCTAGTATTCTGGTTCTACTTTATTACCTGCCATCTCTGTTTTATTTCATAAGGCCAGTGACAGCATGTTTGAAAATTACTCTTTAAGAGGTTCATTTCTAAACCTCTTAATAGACTTAATAATAGTGACTTATTTTATAAGTGTGATATATGCTCATAAAGAATTCAAGTTAAGCAGAAAAACATAGTACCAAGAAAATAAAAATTGATTCTACCCAGCCAGAAATTACTATTAACACTAAATGGTGACCATCTTTCCAGTTATCGTATATATACAAATGTAA
>NW_011898486.1:2333-2993 GCF_000151845.1 Pteropus vampyrus | reverse complement strand
AACTTATTTTTTCATATACTACTATATCCAAATTCCCTTCTTATAAATAGCCAGTTAATATCACATAAACTAAGACAACATTATATATATATATAATAAATGCAAGCCTTTTTCATATGTATTATAAATATATTATCTCTCTTCTTGGATTATGCTTTTTCTTCCTTAGTAATGCCTTTTGATAAAATTTCTTAAATTTTATATAGCCCAATTTGTTTTTTTTTTGAATAGCAAATTCTGTATCCTGAAATTTTATTTTATGACTGTAAGAGGTTGCTATAGATTTTTTAAAATAAATATATCTTATCAAATAGGGAAGTTCTATTCTATTTTTAGTTTGCTAAAGAGTTTTATGATTAACAAGTATTACATTTTCCCAAAAGTTTCAGCTTTATCTGTTGAGATGACCCTATTGTGTGAAGTATGTCATTGTGGAATAGGGATTAGTATGATACACAGCTATATACACACATACACAGATGTATGTATAAATTAGGCCAAGCACATTAGTTTTATATTTTCGATATCTTTATTGATTGTGTCAGAGAAAGTCACTGTAAGTCTTAAGGAATAAGGTGGGAGAAGCTAAGGGACATAAAATCTGGAAAAGCATTTCATAGCACCAGAGAAAGAGTCACTAAGCTATCTGGGGTCAAGTAC
>NW_011898486.1:0-1683 GCF_000151845.1 Pteropus vampyrus | reverse complement strand
CAAATTCTGTATCCTGAAATTTTATTTTATGACTGTAAGAGGTTGCTATAGATTTTTTAAAATAAATATATCTTATCAAATAGGGAAGTTCCATTCTATTTTTAGTTTGCTAAAGAGTTTTATGATTAACAAGTATTATATTTTCCCAAAAGTTTCAGCTTTATCTGTTGAGATGATCCTATTGTGTGAAGTATGCCATTGTGGAATAGGGATTAGTATGATACACAGCTATATACACACATACACAGATGTATGTATAAATTAGGCCAAGCATGTTAGTTTTATATTTTCGATATCTTTATTGATTCTGTCAGAGAAAGTCACTGTAAGTCTTAAGGACATAAAGGAATAAGGTGGGAGAAGCTAAGGGACATAAAATCTGGAAAAGCATTTCATAGCACCAGAGAAAGAGTCACTAAGCTATCTGGGGTCAAGTACTGGTATAGGTGGATGAGGTGAAACATCCAGGGAAAAATTTGAAAGCCAGACATTTACACCTTCTGACATGGGACCACGGAGAAGGAGTTCATGGAGAGATCTGTGGGAAATTGCGTATCTATGACGATCAAGTTAACATCTCTGTGAGTCCACTGTCAAACATCTAGTGGATGACTGAGACCACTTTTTATAAGAATAGGAAAAGAAGGATATCAGATAAAGTACACTTCAATTAAGAATGATTACTAAAGACAAAGAGGCATAATGATAAATGGCTAATACAACATAAAGTTATCAAATTCCAATCTACCCAGTAACATAGTTTGGGGATATATTAAGCAAAAATTGACAGAACTAAAAGGAAGAATGGAAAAATCCATAATCATAGTGGGCAACTCAAAACAAATCTCTCCCAACAGCTGATGGAACAAGCCAAGATAAAACATCAGTGTTCTGGATTATGTTTTGACAACTTGTCCAAGCCTGGAAACTGCATTTCCCAGAACCCCTTTTTGCTGCATCACTCTGAGTTACAGAAGACAAATAAAGAAATTTGCATGGTATCTGGAAGGCAGAAGCGCAGCAACGAATATTTCTCTTAGGAGTTTTCACAATTAGATATGGTGATGGACAGATGTGAAAATGCCCCTGCAGGTTCTAGCTTGCTCCAGGTTCCTTCTCCTCTAGTCCCCCCTTATCTTTTAGACGGACTAACCTCCTCAATAACATTTCCAGACCCATCACCAGATGCTTGATTGTGAATCCACAGACCGTTGCCGATGATCAGGAATTATGTAGAGGTGCCAGAAGTGCCCTAAAGGGAAACACAGCCTGTACCTAATACGCAACTCCTGCTCTCTCTGGCTCTCGTGCGAAGCTAACAGACATCCACATCACCTAGTAAATGAGACATAGCAGTATTCCACAGTGCAGTATATAGGACCTGAATTGGCCTAACGAGTTCATGTTCCTTTTTTAATGAAAAGAGGCGCCACGTGCAGTAACTTGTGTGTTGCTTTGGGTGGATGTCCTGGCATGCTCCCAACTATTCCATCCCTAAAAACTTCTCCAACATGGCAGGGCCCTAAATAATTACAGGGTTTATCTCTTACCATCTGGAGTTCATGTGTCTTACTTGGGAATTTAGAACAGGTTCTACGGGTCTAAGGTTATTAATAGAGTTGATCACCATGGTGGTTTTGAGAATGTCTAGATGATCCAGGTCTTCAAACTACAGTCCTATTT
>NW_011898485.1:5082-6568 GCF_000151845.1 Pteropus vampyrus | reverse complement strand
TCTTTTTCTAAAAAAGGTAATTAATTAATTAATTAATTAATTAATTAATTTTTATGCCTACAGCACCTGGTCTTCCTAGGTGGACTTCTATCCAAGTACTAACCAGGCCTGACCCTGCTTAGCTTCCGAGATCAGACAGGATGGGGCGTGTTCAGGTTGGCATGGCCGTAGAGGAGTTCATTTTTTAGCGTAGTCATAGAAAAGGTTCTAATATTTTTTTTCCCCAGTTTTCCCAATATTACCTACCTAACAAACCTCCACTTTGTCATATATTATGTTCCTATATATACATAGGTCTGTCTCTGAGCTGGTAGGAAAGACTTATTGTTAGTGATATTCATCATATTATTTAAATGTTTTTATTAAAGTATAGTTGTCATACAATATTATATTAGTTTCAGGTATACCACATAGTGATTCTACATCTATATACCTTACGATGTGATCACCACACTAAGTCTAGTAATCCTCTGTCACCGTGTAGTTACTATACCGTTGACTATATTCCCTGTGCTGTACACTATATCTCCATGGCTTATTTATATTATAACGGGAAGTTTGCACTTGTTATTTTTTTCACCTTTTTCATCTATTTCCCACCCTATCCCCTCATTGTAATATTACTTTAATAAACTTGCAAACAACCCTGATGTGCAGCAGCTGAGAACTGATTAAATCAGAGTACATCCATACAAAGAAACTACCATGCAGAAATTAAAACTGATGTAATAAAAGGATGCATAATGAGATGGGCAGTTCTGCCTTGTTGCTAAGTAAAAACAGCAGATTCCAAAGTAGCTTATAGTGAATGATCTGAAGTATGTAATACACCATCTATGCACATGTACATAATTGGTACAGTAAATACTCAAATAATATTGGTAGTTCTTTATGAACAATAGGATTGTGATGACTGTTGCGTAAAGGAAGGGCCTAATGAGAGAACATCAGAGAAATGTGGCTTACTAGTGGAGCCACATTCTCAACTGCAAAGTCCCACAGTGGTCTACTGTTATCAATGATAAGGTAAATAGGCAATGCGGTATTGGAGATCGAAATTTCTCAAACTTGAAGGTGCCTATTATTACCTGGGAATCCTGTCAAATTGCAGCTTCAGATTAAGTAAGTAGGGAGGGACCTGAGTTTCTGCATCCCTAAAGCACTCCCAGGGGACGCTGATGCTCCTAGTCCGGAACCACTTTGGGTAGCAAGACCCTACATAGTCGATTCAACTATGTGTCTGCTTACCTCACAAGAGAAGGCACTGAGGAAAGGCGCCAACAGCCTTTATAAGTTACTCGGACGAAAAGACTCAGAATGGAGGCTTAGTTTATGTATATTTATGTTGTCTTGAGGTTATTGTTTTTGGAGGGGGCAGAGCATGGGGGTACGTATATAAGAATTAAAATATCACTTTCATCAACAGTAAATATAGCAGACATTTTCCTGACTTCTTCCCCTTTTCCTCCCCAAAGTTGGGTTTAGC
>NW_011898485.1:0-2367 GCF_000151845.1 Pteropus vampyrus | reverse complement strand
TGGGATGATTCAAACAAGATGAAGTTGTTCTTCCTTTTCGTGCAGTTATTCTCTGGTGTTTTCTTCCACTGCATTGCTAAAGTTTCTTATGAGGATTCCTGAGCTCTCCCAAAGCTATTTTTTATTTGTAGATAGCTGTCTAATTGTTGATTAGGGGGAATGAAGGCTGGGGTCTCCTACTCTGCTATCTTGGTCAGGAATGCTTTTAAATGAGTGTGCCTCTGCATCCAGTTTGGAATTGAGAGGCTGTGTGATGTAGTGGGAAAGATCACAGACTCCAAGCGAGATACCGTGGGTTTGAATCCGAGTGGTTGTGTGACCTTGGGTACACAATTCAGCACCTTAGTTCATGATTCAGCAACTTTGTTCAGCTTTTCCCAGGAGCAGACTCTGAAATAACCAGTTGAGAGTACAAGTAGTTTATTTGGAGATGATTCCAGAAAATTTGCATAGAGGAGTGGGAAAATAAGACAGGGAAGGGAAGGAGGCCAACACATGTATGTCACTAAGCAAGTTACTGTTGTGGACAGCTAAAGTGTAAGCCACTTAGGGGGATCTGGGGACACAGGTGGTACACATGCCTCTGGGTTACCATACTCAAGGGGCGAGGGAGTCAGGGGAATTATATACCAACTCCCATCAGTCATTCATTGCAGGCTGCTTTTAGTAATTCCCCTGCATGTGTGGCCTGACAAATGTGGCCAGAGAAAGCACTCAGCACAGCAATGGTGGCAGGTGGAACTTGGGCTGGCATGTACTGAAATGGTAATGGCCAAAGGGATATGGAGAGGACCCCACAATGACTGCTACGTTTAGATTTCTCATCTTTAAAATGGGACAATAACCTGTCTACCTCATAGGATTATTGGGAGGTTTGTGTAGATTAACAAAAGAAAGTGCTTAGATCAGAGCCTGGCACAGAGTAAGCACCATTTAAGTGTTAGTTATTATTATTTGAAGTTCTTTATCTTTCTGTGATGTAAAAGCTTCTTTTTTTCCTACCACACCCTTCAAATGTGTTTAGTGAAGTTTTTTAAACTCACGAATGTTTTGGGAGGAGAGAGGCTTGTGGAACAAGAGGAAAGAGATAAAATTTATCCCTGGTCCATGCCACACAGACAGAGGTACTCCTCGCGGAAGCTGGAGTCACGCAGAGAGGACACAGAGGCTGTCAACCCTCGGCTGGCAGATTGCACACAGTCCGGAGGGCTTGGGCCTTCTGTGAGGCATGGATTTAGGAATCTGAAGCCAGCTCTTCTATATCCCAAAGGCCATGAAGGTCATGGCTGTAGTCTGTGTTATGTAATGGACTGTGTGCTCCCTGAAGGTGGAAACTGTGTTCATTGCTGGAGTCTCCCTGGCTCATGGTAGACCCTCAATAATTGAGTGTTGATTAGATGAGCATGACAGGAGCTCAGAAAACCAGAAAATGTTTGTTTTCATCTAAAATCCTGAATAATTGATACCATTTCCATATGTAGCCCCTTAGCTAGTGGCTCTTTCGTTTCCTCTGCCTCTCAGCCACCAGCACCCAGGAAGCAACCTGCACCTGAACTCGTGCTGACGTTGGCAGCTTGAGTGAGCTCTTTACTCTCAGTGGTGTCATTTTGAATACAAAGGACAAGCTGTACATATTTATACCAACAAATACATTTTAAATGGGTCACCACTTGTTCTTGGAAGGAATCCAAAAACTCTGTTGGAACTGAAAACATTTTATATTTATGTATTGCCAGTTATTGAGGGAACGCAGTGTACTCTTGTTGGTCCTCACGGCAGCCCTGAAGGAAGAAGCTAGCAAGAATTCTTATTCTCATTGGACAGGTAATAGTATGGAGACTCAGAAGGCCAGGTAACATGTGCCAGAGCCACCAAGTGGATGATTAATGGAGTCAGGATAATGGCAAGAGAGTGGAAAACTCAAAAGAGAAGGTATAAAGACTTTGTCTTATACGATGGCCCACAGGGTGTCAAAAAAGACATGACCTCCATGTTCACTACAGCATTGTTCAGATGAGCAAAACCCTGGAAATAGCCCAGTGTCACTCAGTACAGGACCTGATTATTGATCATATTATGGTACAAACTATGAAGTATTATCCAGCTGTTAAAAAAGATCTGTATGTTCTGACGTGGAGAGATGTCCAAGACATTTAAATAAAAAATGCAAGTTGCAAAAATATATACATAATATAATCTTCAACTATTATAAAATAAATGTATAATATTAAGAAAAAGGTCTAAAAGAATGTACACCAAATTATATGTGAAATATAATTGTATGTGTCTTAGCATGTTGGTATTTTCAAGGATAGTCTAAAAGAATGTGTGACAATGGTTACCAGTAAAAGTTGGATTAAAATTACT
>NW_011898484.1:3282-4971 GCF_000151845.1 Pteropus vampyrus | reverse complement strand
AACCAAACCCTCCCCTTCGAGAAAGGGATTCAGCAGACACTGCCTGGGACTGAAACTTCAAGCAGCAGCTATCGAACTATGTACCGAAGGGTGTGGAGATAAACATCGGAAGGGTCAGCCAAAGAGGCGAAGGCCGTCGTCTCTAGAGAGGAAAGAGTGGAGGGCAGGGAACAGGGCTGGCTCGCGCCGCCAGCCCCGTTCATCTATCTGACTCCTTCGATGGGGTACCAGTACAACTCAGATCAAAAGCGAATTAGAGAAGAAAGGCAGCAGAGATACCCAACACAGTCCTCGGCACAGCCCACAGTGGCTCAGCGAGAGCCCAGGTGTCTGATGTGAACGTAGCTGGGTGGAGGGGGCCCGCTGTGTGACAGATGCAGCTGGACACCTGTCGAATGTGGGCAGCCAGACCGGGGGTACATCTGAGAGACAGGACTGGTGGAAGCACTAGCATTCACTGGCATTTATTATGCCACCATAGGTGCTTTGATGAGTGCACTGTGTATCTCTGGTGGGGAGGGGCTTTGTTCAGTGTGTGCGTGTGTGTGTGTAGGGGGTACTCACGCTGCCTGGCCGAGGACTGATATCGTCGGGGACCCCGTGAGTAGTCCAGCGTGAAGTCTCTTTGTTCAACTCCTTGTACTTCCCCTCGAAGGCACGCTTGATGTCCTTGAGAGAGAAGGCACAGACAGCGGAGCTCCTGGTCCCGCCGATCTGCCTGGAGCAGGCAAGAGGGGACATCGTCCGTGATCTCCTGGGCTGTACCAGGAAGCTCCCCCTCCAGCCCTGGCCCAGCCTCGGTGAGAAGCCCCAGGAGAGCAGGAGTGCGGAGGGCTGGGCCAGCCTCCCGCTGCCTCTCCTGCCCCCAGCTGTGGTGGTAAGGGCTAGGAGGGCCGCTGACTCTGGCCCATCTTAGAATCTCAAGTGTGATTATCTTTAATATGAGAATTCACTGGGGTGGGACCGGCTCCTGCAGGGCTCCAGATGGAGTCTCCTCCTTCGGGTCCCACAGAGAAACCACCAGAGCCTGAGCACAAGGCTGTACTACTTCGCCCTGGTCTGTGGAGACAGGAGGCCTGTCTCTCTTGTTCCCTTTAACCTGACTGCGGCACGCACCATGTTCTCAGACACAGACACCGACACCAGACCCTGCCTACACCAGGTATCTTTGAGACCTGGCATTGTGGGCAGGTATCTAAAATGCGATGGGGCCCGACGGCAGCAAATCGGTTACCCTTCCTTAGCCTCCAAGCAACGGCTATATTTTTTGTCTTATGATGCCGACGGTGTTTCCCTCTTTGCCCTGGCCACTAGGAAGCTCGCAGCTAAATCTGTGCGGCACCCAGGGACTGCAAAGATGAGGAATGTGCTGACCCCTCCTTACCCTTGGCTTCTCCGATTCTCCTTTAATTCCCGTCTCCTTATGGGCTTTCTTTTAACAGTTGCCTTCTGTAAACTGCCTCCTGGCCTTTTGGAACCAGGCAAGATGTAAAACTAGTAGGACCCTCTCAGCGCTTTATTTTTCCCGCCTACACGAAAGGCACGATCGAACGACCTCCTACGAGAGGCGCGCGCACGTGTTCGGCCCACGTCGGCCCCATCCACGCGGGAGCCAGAGCGGCGCACGGGCGGGCCCCAGAGCCCGCGCCCACCCCCGCGTCCCCGGGACTCACCACTGAGAGGTGAAGA
>NW_011898484.1:0-322 GCF_000151845.1 Pteropus vampyrus | reverse complement strand
GCCGGCCAGGGGATCTGAAATGGAGAGTCGGGAGGGGGAAGAGAAAGGGACGTGAGGTGCCCAGCTCTGAGAGCTTTGACCTGCCATCCGCTTCTTGGCTGTGGCGTGAAATCGCCAGCAGGCAAGACCCGCTGAGGGCTGTAGCAACGTCGGCGGCCACCAGAGCTGTTCCCCCACTGCTGCTGACGCTCATTAGGACACAGCTCCACGTCAGCACGTGGCCGTGCGATCGGACCTGGGTGGGTACCTAGGCTCAGCCACTTGATGGTTGAGTGAACCCGATCCATTTCGCAGGCTTCTGGAGGGCACAACTAGGTGGCAT
>NW_011898483.1:4138-4458 GCF_000151845.1 Pteropus vampyrus | reverse complement strand
CTTCCACGCGTGCGGCCGGGAAGGTCCCCGTTTGGCAGATAAGGCTGGCGGGGTTAAGGGAAGGGTTTCGCTGAGGGCTGGAAGATTGGCGAGGTCACGGCGAACCCAGTTCGACCGTCCGCCTCTCTTCCCCGGCCTTGAAGAGCGACTTCCCGTTTCTCGACTCGCTGGTGCCAGGGCGACCCCCTTCCTGCCCCGGGGTAAGGCCTTGTGGCCTCCAAAACACGAGCATCTCTCCTTTCCTCTCCCGCGTCTTTTAAAAACCGATTTTGTGGTTCGAAACCCCTTTGGCAAATACATCTCTTTTTCTGCAGGGATGA
>NW_011898483.1:0-1836 GCF_000151845.1 Pteropus vampyrus | reverse complement strand
ACAGTTTGCAGTTTCTTTTATGCATTTGAAATTAAAGAGGGTAAGTAGGAAGATTACTTGGACGGGGGGAAAGCAAGGCAGGGCTTGGATTGTATAGGATATATATTTGTGCTCTCTTGAGGGTGGTTATGGGTTATTTCAAAAGTACGTTAACTTGGATGCACAGAAACAATGGTCAGGGATTAAGGCGCAGTTAAACCTGATAAGTTCCCTTCCATTGAGGTTGGAGAGCATCTTTTATTTGATGTCCTTTTTAATGAACAAAATCTGGAGTCTTTGTCTCCTGGGAGCTCAATGAGAAAGGAAGTGATTACCAACTTGGCGTTTTCTTCAAATGACTCTGTCACACCTTGGCAATAGTGTAAGATGTCTCCTTTCAATGTCAGCTCTTAAATTCCTTCATCTAGGTTCAGCTTAAATGTACTGTGATGCACAAAGGAGTGTACAATCTGAAAAATGGGGAGTCAGGGAGCAAGGAGGAACCAAGTGGCCATCTTGGGTTTCCCATCGTCCTGACTGTTTAATTTACAGCCATTGTTTACCTGTAGAATATACACTAGAAGTTTTCCTACATATAAGTAGAATTTTAACCCTTAAAACCTCAATGTCTAATGAAAACTAAAGAAGTAATCAATCAGCATTCTTTATCTGGACATTTTATAACCTCTAGAAACATTTTTCATAGACATAAAACTCACTTATTAACATGGACTATTTTTGTTAAACCCAGGCAAAATAAAGACATGACTGTTTTACTTAAACCAACAAACTTAAGCTAACTTTATTTACTTAGAGGGCACCGTGATAAGCATCTTACATGGATTATATAATTTAAATCTGAAAACAGCCATATTCAGTAGATCCTGTTTATCATCACTATCTGAGTAATGAGATTGTAATTTACTCTGATTTACTCCATCATGGAGCTAGCAATGGCAAAGCCAGGATTTACATCCAGCAGTTTGATTCTGGAGCTTGTCTTTGACAACTGTGCGTGCTAGACTTCCTGGATATGGATTTGATGGAATAAATCTTCAAATCAGATAGTCAAGCTCTTTATGTTGATGATAAAGCTCTAAAGGCTTGATGATTTATATATATCATATCATCATCTACACACAAGTCTGCAAAATAGAGTTTCCCCTCTCTTTTTTTACTGATGAGAAAAGTGAGACTTCTAAATCAGTAGTTCCCAGACTTTTGGACTTCATGGGCAAGTAAAAAAAAAAAAAATGTGTATGGGGGGCACTTGGGACCAGACATATGATTGCTAACTTTTAATTCTGTTAAGGTTAAAGACTTTTTTCTTTTTCTTTTCTTTATTACCTACTTTTCTTCTTTTTTTTTTCTTTTTTCCTTTTTTTTTTTTCCTGGTTGTTTTGTAGGCCTATGCTTGCTATCTCCTTCTCTTCCTGATTTTCCTCTTGAGTGTGCAGCCCTGACACTTGGACCCACAGACCTGCTCTACTTTCCCCAGCTGGATGCCAGCCCTCTGTGTGCAGGGCAGCAGGGAGCTGGTACCCTGACGGGAGTCACAACCGTACCTGGTTAAGGACCTTTTAAAAAACTGCTACAATCTACCGTTCCCATCCTTTCACAAAAGAAAGGACATTTTTGCCACTAAAAAGGTAGAAAGGTTGTAATTACTACATGAACACAAAGATAAAAGTATTATGAAAAACTATATTATATTGTTCTAGTTTTTCTCATTTGGTCATAGGCCAATGAAAAACGTGTCCCAGACTAACATCAATTCAGAGACCATTTGGGAATGCCTGGGTGACACAGCTGATTTCAAATTGGTAATTAGCTGAATCCAGATTCAAATTCAGGTCT
>NW_011898482.1:3421-5115 GCF_000151845.1 Pteropus vampyrus | reverse complement strand
CCTGGCACACACACAATGCATGATCTGAGATTTGACACGACGTCATCCCAGTTCCAGAACACATGTGAAACCTGACAAACTCATAATTTGATCAGAATAAACAGCACCCACCTTTGCTGTTTTTACAACTATTTGAATTTTTTTTTCAATTTAAGGATAATTGGTATACGATATTATATTTGTTATACTAGTTTCATGTGTACAATATAGTAATTCGACATTTTTAGACTTTACAGTGTAACCACCCCACCAATCATCTGTCACCATGCAAACTTATCACAGCATTTCTGACTATATTCACCTCCACCTTTTTCACCAACTCTCCGTTCAACCTCCCTCTGGCAACCATCCCTTGGTCTGTTTCTAATACTTCTCCTGAGATGATTGTATTTTTTTAAATGTGTTGGCTCTGTATGGGATTTTAGAAATAGTATCTGAATTATGAGTAGAGTAGAATTAAAAAGGTATATGCAAAACATAATTTTGTGAACTAGATCGGAAGAGGAAAAGGTTTCACTAGTGAGCTCGATAACAGAAGCAAATAAATGTAGTAATGATAGCAAAGAAGAAATAAAATAAATATAGCAGAATTGTCACTCCACGAGTACTCACTTTTTATTCTCATCGATGTGTTTTTCAAGGAATGCAATTGTCAACAAAAGAAGATCCGAGAAAACATTTCACAGAAATTAATTTGAATTGCAAGTGAAAAGACGAAACAGATAATAAAAATTGTTTAAAATCAGAGTTTGCACAGTTTAGTTTGACCCCCCTTCCCCATGACAGGCACCCTTCCCTAACCATCGCTGCCCTCGTCTTGCCCTGGGAGGCTGGTACAGAGTGAAAAGCCACACTCTCTAACTCCATCTTAGTCCAGCCTGCATTGTTCCTATGGCCTTCAAGCTAACAGCTCCTGCTATAGTCATGCTAATCATTAGAGACATTCTGCTTGTGGCTTGAGTTTTCTAATTAAATTTTTTTTTTCATTTTTCAATTACAGTTGGTGTACAGTAATTGTACAACATGGTGATTAGATATTTGTATAACCTACAAAGCACTCACCCCGATAAATCTAGTACCCATCTGACACCATACATAGTCATTACAATATTATTGACTATATTCCCTATGCTATACTTTACATCCCCGTGACTATTTTGTAACTGCCAATTTGTACTTCTTAATCCCTTCCCCTTTTCACTCACCCTCTTATCCCCGCTCCCATTTGGCAACCATCAAAATGTTCTCTGTATCTATGAGTTTGTTCCTGTTTTGTTTGTTTATTTTGTTCTTTAGATTCCACACGTAAGTGAAATCATATGGCTTTTGTCTTTCTCTGTCTGACTTACTCCACTCAGTACCCTCTATGTTCATTCATATTGTTGCAGATGGCAAGATTTCATTCTTTTTTATGGCTGAATAATATTGTGACTTGAATTTAAAAAGAAAAGAAATAAAGAAAGAAAGAGAGAGAGAGAAAGAGAGAGAGGAAAGAGAAAGAAAGAAAGAAAGAAAGAAAGAAAGAAAGAAAGAAAGAAAGAAAGAAAGAAAAGAAAGAAAGAAAAAGAAAGAAAGAAAGAAAAAGAAAGAAAGAAAGAGAGAGAGAGTGAGAGAAAGAAAAGAAAACACAAGATGCCTCTTTTGAGGAAGTGGGGTAATGTGTACAAAACTACTGATTGTTTATCAAAGATTTT
>NW_011898482.1:0-381 GCF_000151845.1 Pteropus vampyrus | reverse complement strand
GAAGTAGCTATAGCTTGAATTCTTTGGGCCAATAATTAACCAGGATATAATGTGTTGTTATGAAAGGACCTAGCAGAGACACACGATAACTTCTAAATAAAAGCAGTTTCCCTTCTTTCCTTTCTGCTCTCCCTTAGAGAAGTTCACAGTTTTGTGGAAGCATCGATCAAGATGGTCTAACTTATGCTGAAGTAAAGAAAGATATCTCCAAAATCTCAGTCTCTTAAAGCAGCTAAGGTTTATTTCTTACCCATGATATATGTCCATCATTGTCTCTAAGGAGCTATGATCCTTATAATTATTCCTGGGCCCAGGCTGATAAAGCAGATATTATCTCAGATATTTTCAGTTGCTTTACCAGGAAGGTATAGTTCTGGAGGG
>NW_011898481.1:2665-4785 GCF_000151845.1 Pteropus vampyrus | reverse complement strand
AACAATAGAGTGCCAAATACTTGAAGCAAAAACTGACAGAAAGGAAAGTAGTAGACAATTCAACAATATTAATTGTTAACTTCAATACTCTACTCTAAATAGAGTTTTCTATACAGGAAATCAAAAGGCTATAAAACTTTAACAACGCTATCAACTAACTTAACGTAATAGACATTTTAGAACACTATATCCGATGAAAGCAGAATATACATTCTTTAAAGCAGACATAAATATATCTCTAGGATAGACTGTACATTAAGCTATAAAACAAGTCTCAGATTTTTAAAAGACTAAAATTACAAAAGGTATGTTTTGAGAACACAATGGTATTAATTTAGAAATCAACAACAGAGATAAATTTGGAAAATCTCAAATATTTTGAAATTAAACAACACTTTACTAAGTAACTCATTGGTCAAAGAAGAAATCACAAGAGAAATTAGAAAATATTTTGAAATGAATGAAAACAAAAACACATATCAAAATTCGCAATCTGAAGATAAGCAGTCTTTAGAGGGAAATTTATAGCTTCGATACTTATATTAGAAAATAAAAATGATCTCAAATCAATAATCAAAACTTCCACCTTAACAAGTTCTTAAAAGAAAAGCAGACTAAACCCAAAACAAGCAGAAGAGAGAAATTAGAGCATAAATGAAAACAAAACAAGAAAATTAGAAAAAATCAATAAGGCCAAAAGTTATTTTTTTGAAAATCGACAAACCTTGAAATCAATGAAAGGATATAAGACAAATGGCCAAAATCAAGAATGAAAGAATGGATACTGCAACCAATCCTATAGAAATTTAAAAAATTATAAGGAAATATTATGAACAACTTTCTACCAAAAAATGAGATGAGATAAATACTCTTGTAAGACACAAATGACCAAAGCTTACTAAAAAAAGAAAGAATAGCTGAACAGATCCCTAACAAATAAAGAAATTGAATTAGTAATTGAAAATATTCCCCCAAAGGAAATCCCAGACCTAAATGGCTTCACAGGTAATTTCTACCAAACATTTAAAGAATAAATAATGGTAATCCTTCACAAAAAAAAACAAAAAACAAAAACACACACACACACACACACACCAGTATGAGACCAGTATGGCCATGACACCAAAACCATAAAAAAACATAAGAAGAAAACTACAAATTAATAGCCCTCATGAATATAAATGCAGAAATTCTCAATAAAACATTAGCAAACCAAATCCAGCAACTTATAAAAAGGATTAGACACCGTGATCAAGTATATTTTATCCCAGGAATGCAAGATTGGTTTAACATCAGAAAATCAATTAATATAATACATATAAATATAATAAAGGATAAAATTACATGATTATCTCAATAGAAACAGATAAAACATTCTATGAAATCTAACCAAGAAAGTAGAACTAGAACAGGAATTTCTTAATCTGACAAAAGGCATTATGAAAAATGTACAGCTAACATACTCATTGGTGAAAGACTGAATACTTTCCTCTTAATATCAAGAATGATATCAAGGATATCTTGCCACTTCTATTCAACATTGCACTGGAATACCTTTTAGTGGAATAAGAAAAAAAAAGATAATATAAAGGCATCCTGATTGGAAGAAAGGAAGGAGGTAAAATAGTCATTATTCACAGATGACATGATCCTGTATATAGAAAACCATAAGGAATCCACAAAAAACCTACTAGAACTAATAAACAAGGTCAGCAAGGTTGCAGGATATGAGATCAATATATAAAAATCAATTGTATTTTATATAATAAGAATGAACAATCCAAAAATAAAATTAAGAAGACAATTCTATTCAAAATAGCACTCCCCCCCAAAATCAAATACTTTGTAATACATTGAACAAAAGAATAAAAGACTTATATACTATAAAGTAGAGAACATTGCTGAGAGAAATTAATAGAGAGGTATATCAAGTTCATTGACTGGAAGATTCGATATTTGTCAAGATGGTAATTTTCCCAAAAGTGATATGCAGAGTCAACATAATTTCTATCAAAATACCAATAGGCGTGTTAATTGACAAGCTGTCCTAAATATATGTATAACTTTAAATATACATTTAAAAATTATTAAAAATCTTAGCAAGGTCTTTGTTCTTCCCT
>NW_011898481.1:0-1337 GCF_000151845.1 Pteropus vampyrus | reverse complement strand
ATCAGGCACTTGCTATCTGTCATCCATGAAAATTTGGTCGTGGAGAACAAATGAGCTATTTTTCCGGGAGAGATTTATTACAGGGACTTGAGTACATGGTCTTGAGGCTGGGCTTCCAAGAATCACTTCTAGAAACACCATTTAGAGCTGACCCACCAGGGAGCTGCTGCCTCTGTTGTCCTTGGGTGGAGAGCAAGCAGGAGATGGCTGCAGAACATGCTGCCCTAAGAAGACATCCACTTCTGGCTCGAGATAATCATGCTAAGTGAAATAAGCCAGACATGAAAAATTGAAAGCCACATGATATCACTTATATGTGGGATATAGACCTAAAAGCAACAAGTGAATAGGACAAACAGAGATTCATGGACATGGACAATAGACTAGTGGTTACCAGAGGGAAGGAGTGAGGGGGAGGGGGAAAGTAGATGGAGTAAAGGGGTCAAATATGTGGTGACATATTAAAAATTAAAGAATTAAAAATTATAAGAAAGATGTCCACTTCTGTATCAGTGATCAGGACACTGTCGCTGTCCCTGTGGAGGGTGCCTCTGTGGGCCGGGACAATGCAATGCCATGGTCATGCCTGCCAGGAGAAATGGCTGCTGCAGTGGCAGATAGCCTCCATCTTACTTCCACCTTCCAGGCCCTGAGCAGCTGCTTTAATTTGTATTCAGAACCTGACTTGTAGGAGTATCTGGGAAAGGCAAGTTTTAGCTTTTGAACCTTCCAGTCCCAGAGTACAGGAAGGAACCCTCTTCATCTTAGTCTTTTACACATAATCAGTTATGCTTATAAAAGAAAATGTGCATTTTTAACTATCTCAATTCAAAACAGATATGAGTATATTGGAAGAATGTGCAAAAACGAGATGGTCAAATAGGCACATAAGGTGCTGTCACAAACTTAAATGAATCTTTGTTGACCCCCAGACTCGCTGATTTAAAATATCTTCGGGCAAAGTAATTTTTGTGCAATATGTGGTCTAGAGGGTTCTCGTGGGATCCCAGTTTCTGTGCCTATGAGTGAACATGAAGTCCTGTGCTTAAATTAAGTGGCACTTTTTTTTTTCCTGACCTGGGAAAAGTACAGATGTGATGTGTGTCCCAGCATGAGATGCTGTGTAATAAGAGAGCTAGGCTGGCTGACGGTACCAGGAGGCGTTTGCTCCTTCTAGAACTCTTACAAGATGGGGAAATGAGAACCTATGACTGCTCTAGTCACATTGGGAGTTGATGCAAATAGTACCTGATGACATTGTGCAGTGCAAAAACTCTGCTATTTTGCGAGGTTACTGTGGGGTTAAATAAGTTCATGTGTGTAAAGTACTTTGAACA
>NW_011898480.1:7499-7837 GCF_000151845.1 Pteropus vampyrus | reverse complement strand
CTGGCCCTGTCCTGGGACTTCCCCACTGCGTCATGTCATCGTCCCCAAGCCCGTGTGCCCAGGAAGAGGAGGACTTAACTCTCCGCCAGGGTCCCCCAGCCGTGGGCGGAGGAGCCCAGCCCCCTCCCAGGAGGGCCTGCGCATCTCAGTGTTCACTCTCGGCAAATTTCATTCCCTTGTTCCCTTTCTTCTTCGGGCTGGTTGACAGCGACAGGTCGAGGGAGAAGATGACTGTTTTGTCTCCCCCCCGGAGAATTCAGAGAGGGGAGTGAGCAAAAAAAGGTGTCTTTTCGGTGTTTTTCGTTAGTTCTGTGTTTTAAATAGGTGATGCATTCCCG
>NW_011898480.1:0-2274 GCF_000151845.1 Pteropus vampyrus | reverse complement strand
CACACGCACACACTCGTGCACACACATAGCAGTTACTTGGTGAGGGAGCAGGTGTCAGGACGGGGTTAGGTAAGGCACAGAGTTCACCGCTGGCTCCTTGGAAAGACTTGGGGTGGGTCCCACAGTGGGGGGGCCCTGCTCTGGGCAAGCTGCCCCTCACCTCAGGATGTCTCAGGCAGGGCTGTGGCCCCACCAGCAGGAGGAGCAGCCGTCTGTCCCACGTGCCGACTCGATTCTGCCACCTGGTGTCCACACCACCAGGCCGCACTACCCATCTGCCCGGAAGTCCTGGGCGGGTCAGCCTCCTGGAACGGCACAGCTCGGCCGAGGCACATGATGTGGACAGGCTCTGCAAGCAGGGATGGTGGCCCCTTGGCCTTGTCCACGCCTGGCCCTCGCCTGCCCCAGGGGTCGCAGTCTGGGGGGCCTGACCAGGCAGACAGCGGAGGCCCCAGGACTGGGAGCCCATGGCGGGGCAGCCTCGGACACTTGGGGAGGGGCCTCTGGCGGGCCAGCGCCAGCCTGCTGGACAGCGGGCCAAGGCCGCAGTGACTCACTCCGAGTGCTGCGGGGTGTTGGCTGGGTTTAGGGGCGCTAGGCCCTGCTGGCAGCGCCCAGGCGCACCTACCCGGGACAGGTGGTGGTGCGTGGGCCCCGGCGGTCACCCCTTCTCTTCCAGTCACCCAGACCCTGCGGAGTGCGGCTCTGGAGGACTGTGCGCTGTGTCAGGAGACCCTGTCGTCCTCCGAACTTGCAGCCAAGACCCGAGACGGGGACCTGGAAGGTGGGCGTGGAACTCTGGGCTGGGGCCGAGGCTCCAAGTGCTGAGCGGAGTGGGACCCCATGCTGGATGTCCCCGGTCTGCCCCAGACCAGCAGCCCCGTGAATACAGTGCCCCTCCAGCTGGGGAGCCCACCCCAGAGCCCGCGCGGTGTCTAGCTTCCCATTCCGGTGGACACCTGTACAGGCCCCTTGGCTGCCACCGTGCAACCTCGGGCCAGTTACTGAGCATCTCTTGGTCCGGGGCCACATGGGGCATGAGGAGCAAGGAGGTGCCAGGGTCCCGTGCTGTGCTGGAGGTGGCCGGCCCTGGGGCATCTGACCCCCCAGCCTTCACGGGCACCCCAGGAAAGGCCTCCCTGGCAGCATCAGGAACTGCCTGCGGGAGTCACGGGAGCAGAGGCAGCAGCGGGCACACTCTGGTCGTGTGGGGAGCACGCCCCTCGCCCCCCACTCGCCTGGTGGTCGGCCGGCCGGAGGCGGGGGGCCTGGTGGTCTGGAAGGAGCATGCAGGCGCGGGGCGCTGGCAGCACCTCTGTGGGGATGGCTGGAGGCCAGAGAGTGGCGCCAAGATGGGTGCTGGCAGGCGGGCCTGCGCAGGTGCCGAATGTGACCAGAGCTCAGAAGGAGGCTGAAGCTGACCCTGTGCCAGGCCAGAGGTCACACCACTCCCAGCGTGCCTGGCTCAGGGCCTTGCTCTGTGCACACCGGGCCACCTTTGCCACAGACCCTGGGGGCAACGGAGGCTGCAGGCTGGGAAGGGGGTCAGGAGCAGAGCAGGCCGCCCCTCGCTAAGCTCTGGCTTATCCACCTTTCTGTGAAGATCGGGCACGATGATGTAAAGCGCCTGGCACAGGATCTTGGGGCCCTGTGCTTGTGGAGGAGGGGCTGGGATGAGCTGCGAGGGTGGAGTGGCCCAGTGGCCCCTCCTGGGTGTGGCTCCCCCTGCCCCCGTAGGTCCTGGCCCGGTCAGAGGGGGTCCAGGCCCAGGACCCTTGCAGGCCCCCCAGGCGGGCGTCTGCACTCGTCTACTCAGCTGGAGGCCCCAGCCCAGCGTGGCCCCCAGGGGCTGACAGGAGCCGTCCAGGGCTTCGCTGGGGCCAGCCAAGGATTTGAGGGGCAAGCATGAGAAATGACCCCCGAAGGTGTGGCCCGAGCTGACGGGACCCCTGGGAGGCAGATGAGGAGGAAGGGAGAGGAGGCAGGACACCCCGGTCTCCAGTGGACTGGCGGCCGTGCCCAGTTCCACCTAGAGGCACTCAGGGTGGGGCCTGGGGCCGTGGAGGGTGGCCAGGACCTCTGGGAAGACTGTGGCCCAAGGGGGCTGTGCGAGGTGACTACCCACCGGGTGTCAGTGCTGGCCTTGGACCTGGTGCACGGTGGCCCCTTGGGGCCCAGGATGGGAAGGAAGTGCCACCTCGCCCTGCGAGCCACTCCTCCCTGTGCTGACACCCCACCCCCCTCGAATCCCAGGCCAGACCTTGCCAGGGGCTC
>NW_011898479.1:1323-3020 GCF_000151845.1 Pteropus vampyrus | reverse complement strand
AAAGTGAGTTAGGGACGTGGGCCACCGCTCCGGGAAGGATCGGATAAAAGAGAGAGGGTGGTTCGGTGAAAATGCTTCGCCGTTGCACAAGAGCCAGCTGTTCCTAATGAACAGCCCACTTGTCTTTCTCTGCGGAGTCATCGGCCTATTATAAACAGGCCAGAAAGAAGTATTCTTGGGTCACCGCAGACAAAATTTAAGTGTTTAGACGGAATTTCAGAATGAGAATAATTAAGGTTGCTGCTAGTCCTGCGTGCTTGCTGTGCACCAGGCAGCCTGTTAACAACCCTGTGTGGATCGTGTCATTTAATCCTCAGAATATCCCTAGGAGGTAGGTACTAGTATCCCCACCATTTTACAGATATAATGAGGCAGAGCCATAGATGGGATATTAAATAATTTTGCCTGGGAGTCACAAATAGTAAGCAGTAAGCTAGGCTTCCAACTCAGGATGCCGGAGTCGCAAGTTTTAATTCTGTGGGTCTCAGCCAGAGAGAATAGTGGCCGACGATGCTCCCCAGCAGAGCTGGCGTGCAATATTCTCAGCAAGCGGCTCGGCATGGACGGTCCGACCGCAGACGACCTGGAAAGTGCAGACGCCGCCGTAAATAATCATTATGCCCACGCCAGCAGCGTCATGTCCGGAGAGAGTTAGCGGGGTGATGGGTGGGAGAATGGGGTGCTCTAGTTCTGCAGCCAATAGGCACCTAGAGATAGTCCCTCGCATGCCAAAGACGAGACCCCACAGCATTCCGTGTCCCGGCTGGTTCTCAGGCTGAAATGCTGATTCCTTCATGCCTCGGTCACGAAAGGCTCAGGACGTGGGACAGGCTGAGGCGCCGAAGCTCAGCAGAAGCAAATCCAGATGAAGAGAGGCGGAGCTTCCGGAAGTTGAGAAGACAGGGCAGGTGCTAGCACGGGAGACCCCGACGAGGAAGGGGACGGGAACGCGGGAACAGGGAGTAATAAAATTAGGAGCTAAGAGTGAACGCGGGGTTGAGCTTGGGGTTTAGCAGTTGAGCTGAGGGGCCTTGGAGCCATGAAATTGTACTGTAGGGATCAGACCAACGGGGCGGAGAAGGAGGACGTGGCTTCTTGGTTTATAGACTTACGTAATCGGGAAGCTTTTGACGTCATCTGCTGCTAGCGGGAAGGTGTCCTCAGCAGAGCTTCGGTTTTGTCTTCCCTCACTTCCGGTCAAAGTAGGTTAGAATAGCAGTCACCAGGGACTTCATTCCGGAGTCCATCAGAATTCTTATCATCAGTCGTGCACGGCACCAAGGAGACGAGGAAGGTGATATAAACCCGGGCCAATGACAGCAAAGGCGGGGGGAATGGATTTGACTCTACCGGTGGACTTCACAGAAGCAAACGGACGAACAAGGCAGTCCCCAGCAGACACAGCAAATCCCAGCACAGTGTAAGCCACACCTAGCGTGACCTCCAACCGTCTTTGGGTTGGTATTCAGCAGTTATGTGGGCCACATCGGGAGACCCAGTGTCAGGGCAATCAGACATAACCCCAGGAATGAACCAACTCCAGCTGGGTATGTCACTGAGCATCACCTGTATGTCACTGAGCATCATCTGGGAGTGAGGAACAGGTGGTGAGGCAGGGGACATGAAGAGCATGAAGACTGATGTCACCTCCGAGGATGGAAAAATGAGCTGAGTGGGAGCACGGGCAGTGTCTACAG
>NW_011898479.1:0-438 GCF_000151845.1 Pteropus vampyrus | reverse complement strand
CATTCCGGAGTCCATCAGAATTCTTATCATCAGTCGTGCACGGCACCAAGGAGACGAGGAAGGTGATATAAACCCGGGCCAATGACAGCAAAGGCTGGGGGAATGGATTTGACTCTACCGGTGGACTTCACAGAAGCAAACGGACGAACAAAGCAGTCCCCAGTAGACACAGTAAATCCCAGCACAGTGTAAGCCGCACCTAGCGTGACCTCCAACCGTCTTTGGGTTGGTATTCAGCAGTTATGTGGGCCACATCAGGAGACCCAGTGTCAGGGCAATCAGACATAACCCCAGGAATGAACCAACTCCAGCTGGGTATGTCACTGAGCATCATCTAGGAATGAGGTGGTGAGGCAGGGGACATGAAGAGCATGAAGACTGATGTCACCTCCGAGGATGGAAAAATGAGCTGAGTGGGAGCACGGGCAGTGTCTACAG
>NW_011898478.1:2577-3227 GCF_000151845.1 Pteropus vampyrus | reverse complement strand
CGACCTTAGGGAACGATCCAGAAGCGCGGTCCCCTGATGCCAGTCAACAGTCCAGCCCCAAAGCAGGCCCCTCTAGAAATGACCACCATGGGCCCTGCTACGTTAACTGCTCCTTGCTCCGGAGCCTTGCGCAGACTAGTGTGGATGTGTCGTGAGCCCGTAGTCCAAAAGAGAGAGGAAGATAAAAATCAACATGGTATGAGGCAAACGAAAGAACGGTTTGACCAGGTACCGCCGTGGGCATCCTGCCGTGACGCTGCTCAGGGCTGCAGCCACAGGGGGAAAACGCCAAGGAGGATCCCATCTCAGCCCCGTGAGGCAGATTATGGCCGCCGGTGACAGAGGGTGGAGGAGACACCTCCCCTTTTCCTACATTAAACCAGCACCGCCCTTGGCAAACTGATTTGAATGTATTTTTCTCTCACTGTATGACAATGAAAAGTCACCAAAAAACCCCTTGGCAAACGTTTAACAATGAAGACGTAGACAGGGGCAGAGAACGACTCACCGATGTAAAGATGGAATGATTCTCACCTTCCTGCATTGACCCTCCCAGCCCGCCCTCCCCGCCCCAGCTCCAAAGCATCTCAGCTTAAAAGCAGAAATTCTCTAATGTTCACAGTTTCCGTTTTTTAAAGTTTCAGGCATGA
>NW_011898478.1:0-1388 GCF_000151845.1 Pteropus vampyrus | reverse complement strand
TTTGAAATGCTACCCTACCGGGTGAGTGCAACTTTCATTTTGCATCCCAGGCACCTCCTGGCCTCACCGCTGCCCCACCCTGCACCTTCCCTCCCTTGACACACAGGATGCAAGTCACAGAAGCCTGAGGAGGCGGTGGCTCAGCCTCTGGACTTGCGGAGCGAGTGGTGGCCACCTTTCCTGTGCAGGTGGGCCGATTAACGGCTCTGTTAAAGAGAACCACCTGTTGCTTCCATTTCTTCTTCTTGCAGCCATCCTTAATCACTGGGCTTCACCTGTTGAGTCTCCTTAAGCGACATGAGAGTGTGTATTTTTAAGTGGGAAAACAATTCATTAGGGAGTGCCAGCATCTTAGAGGAGGGAGGGTTCCCAATTACTTCCCGAACCTCGCTGCTTCTGCCAGGTAACGGCGGGCCAAGGAGGTGACGCTTTTATGTGAATGCTATCCAGCCAAAAAAAAACAAAAAACAAAAAAGAAGGACCTTCTGCAGATGGCAGCAACTCGGAGCCCACGCTGCGGGGAGCAGGGGGGCGGTGAGGTTGGACCACACCCTGCTTAGTCTCCATTCATCCTTTAGCATCCTCCCCGGTCCCCTCTAACTCCGCAGCCTGGGAACGACAGTGCTGTGCAGGCTCTTCAGGAGCCACCTCCACAGGGTCAAGACCGCCCTAAGCATTTTTGCTTTTGCTTTAGCATTTTGTTAAAGAAATGAAAGCTTTGCAAAAGGCTAACCTGAAGTTACTAGTAGGTATCCTGGCCTAGGATACTGTATCTTAAGGTATTAGAATTCAGGTTCTAAGACAGTGATTCTCGACCCTCACATTAGAGGAGATTTTTTTAAAAATTCAAGTGCCCATTAAAAGAAAATAATAAAATAAAATAAATAAAAATAAAATAAAAATTCAGGTGCCCAGACTCTGGATTCGGGTTTCGCTGGTCTGAGGTGTGGCCCCAGGCAACCGTATTTTTTGTAAAAGTCCTGTGATGACGCTAATGGGCAGCCAGGATCAAAATCACCCCAGTTTGGGTTCCACTTTCCTAGATTATGAAGTACTTTCTGAAGGATGGGTCCTGGGTCTTATCTCTGTATCACCCACACCAAGCACAAAGCCTGGTACAGAATTTGTCACTAATACATGTTACATGAATAAAAATAATGTCGCTGGATTCCTTTATCTTTTTTTTTCAATTATTTGCCTTACACATGCATAAAAGTAACCAAATCATGCTGTGTGTGTGTATGTGCATGAGAGAGAGAGAGAGAGAGAGAGGGAGAGAGAGAGAGAGAGAGAGTCAGTTCTTTTATTTCCTTGTCATTTTCTGTTGGCTTGCCCTGCCCCCTCATCCCACCCTGCCCCGTGACCTGTCCTATCTGAAATCCCAATGT
>NW_011898477.1:2381-3257 GCF_000151845.1 Pteropus vampyrus | reverse complement strand
CGAGGTCGTAGTGATGCGTCTACAAGCCGACGGACACCGAGGACTGCCAACAAATACCAGGACCTGGAAGAGGTAAGGAAGGGGTCCCTCTAGCCCCTTTAGAGAGAGCGCGGCCGTATCGACACCTTGATTTCAGACTTCTAGCCCCCAGGACTGAATTTCTAACGTTATAAGCTGCCTGGCTTGTGGTAAATTTGATGCGGCAGCCCCGGGAGATTATACAGGTGGTACTCGAAAAGCGATACAATTCTTAGAGGAGTTTCAGCATCCGAGAGTACAGGTTAGCCCAGCAGACAGCACCCTTGCACCACGATGACCCGTGAGCAGTAAAGACCCTTGTCTGTCAGCATCGGGGGGGAGTCTGGAAGTTCTCAGAGGGCGGTGGGAAGGAATACGGGTTTTCTGTGTCCTCAGAAAGGGAGTTAGTTAGCCAAGAGAACAGGCACTGGTAGGCTCCTGGCCGTAATGGGCTTCGCATCAGCTGGGACACTGTGGCCGGACAAGGGGAGGAATACAGAGACATCGGACCATTCCTCCATGGGCAGACACTGCCCGTAAGGATTTGAGGGGGCTCAGAAATGGCATCCCTGGTCCGTCACCTAAGTTCCGCAGGAATCGAGAGCCGGACGCAGAAGTCAGGTCGTTGTAAACACAACTCTCATCTTTATCTGAGAAAGGCAGGGTAGGAGAGGTGAGTGAGTTGAGCGGGAAGAGCAGGCCCCATGGTGCCGCACGCTCGGGTTGGGGGGACCGATCCATCCACGGAAGGCACAGGCTACCGCAGCCCTTCCTGGGGAGGGACAGGGTGAAATGGGCGCTTTCCGTCAACAGACCCCGAAGAGAGGGAAGCATTGAGCGGAGCATGTCTCCTGCCCA
>NW_011898477.1:0-554 GCF_000151845.1 Pteropus vampyrus | reverse complement strand
GATTAAGGGCAGCTCTGTGCCTAAACGGTCTTCTTCTCAGGCTTTACCTTTCAGATATGTACCTGTGGAGTTTGACATATGGAGGAGTATTGCATTTTAGGTTGTCAAACCTACCAATCTGTTCTCTTATCATTTCTAACTCTCCGTGTCCATCCTCACTGTTCCGAGGGTTCTAAAGCCACCTCGGGCATAGGGACAAATGGCGGATGTAAACCACCTGATTTTAACTTACCTGGCTGTTGGTTGCTAAAGCCGTCTGCAAGTATATTTTTGCTGGCAGAGGTCCCTGTGAGGTTCGGGCATATGCTTGTTTCTTGCCTTGCCTTTCTGATATTTTTGTGAGTTATTCTCCGCTCTATCATGAAAGGAGTTACGGGTTTTCCCTCTACGTAGGAGGGACCTAGGCATCGACCTAGGATGCTTTTGGGAACATCTGCCCACTTGTCTTCCGTCTCTCTCTTCCAGCTTCCTCCCTGCTTCTTCCGGCTCCTTCCTGTTGCCTGGACGATGCGTTTGGTCTCTGAGGTGCTCTTTCTAGCCGGGGTTTTTAAGGG
>NW_011898476.1:1729-3087 GCF_000151845.1 Pteropus vampyrus | reverse complement strand
CCTATCTTGGCTCACACTGAGGACTTTTCTGAAATCGCTCAGAGGCCCAGAAAATCTAAACAAGCAGCATCTGGCTTTGGCATGTCCCGTACCTCTCTCTGAGCAGCCAAAGCCTGGCACTAGCAGCAGCCAGCCTCAGTTCATGGGTTGGTCTCTCAAGGCACCTCCAAGCCCAGAGTGGGTGGCAGTGATCTGCAGATTGCTTGGTGGCTCAGGCCAGGTGGCCCCAGACAGGGCACGCATGGCAGCTGAACACGGCCTGTGGCGGGGCCACTCCCAGGAGATCTCAGGGACCGGCATGCCTGGTAACCAGCTTCAGATTGATCCAGAGCACCACCCAAGCTCCTCTCCAGGTGACACATCCAAAGGGCAGACTGGGCAGGCACCAGAACCCTGCTAAAGAGAATCCTGATCCATAGGGTCAGCTCCCACTGATGTGCAAACAGCAACCAAGGCTCAGACTACAACAGGAGGGCACACAAAGGACATACCTGGAGCACCAAGCTCAGGTGACCAGGGAGACTACGCCACTGGGCCCCACAGGACACCTACTACCTAAGGCCACTCTAAGAATGGGAGACATGGCAGCCCTACCTAATATATAAACACAAAAATAGGAAAGCAGTCAAAATGAGGAGACAAATATGTCCCAAATGAAAGAACAGAACATAGCTCCAGAAAAGAAACTACACAAAATAGAGACAAGCAATCTGCCAGCTGCAGAGTTCAAAACACTGGTTCTAAGAATGCTCAAGGAACTTAGGGGAAGAGTAGATGAACTCTGTGGGAACTTTAACAAAGAGACAGGGAACATAAAAATAGAGACAGAAAACATAAAAAATAACCAGTCAGAAATGAAGAGTAGAATACCTAAAATGAAGAATACATCAGAGGGAATCAACAGTAGATTAGATGAAGAAGATGATGGAATCAGCAATTTAGAAGATAAGGTAGCAGAAAACACCCAATCATAACAGCGACAAGAAAAAAGAATCCAAAAAAATGAGGATAGTTTAAGGGGTCACAGGTGTACCAACATTTGCATCATAGGGATACCAGAAGAAGGAGAGAGCAAGGAGCTGAAAATCAATTTGAAGAAATAATGACAGAAAACTTTCGTAACCTAGAAAGGAACTAGAGCTACAAACCCAGGAAGTGCAGAGAGTCCCAAACAAGATGAACCCAAACAGGCTCACACCAAGACACATCATAATTAAAATGACAAAGATTAAAGACAAAGAGAGAATCAGAAAAGCAGCTAGAGAAAAGCAGTTAGTTACCTACAAGGGAGCTCCCATGAGAGTGTCAGCTGATTTCTTAACAGAAACTTGGCAGGCCAGAAGGGATTGGCATGAAAC
>NW_011898476.1:0-449 GCF_000151845.1 Pteropus vampyrus | reverse complement strand
GATTTCTCAACAGAAACTTTGCAGACCAGAAGGGATTGGCATGAAACTTTCAAAACGATGAAAAGCAAGGACCTACAATAAAGATTACGCTACCTAGCAAAGCTATCATTTAGAATCAAAGGACAGATAAAGAGCTTCCCAAAAAAGAAAAAGCTAAAGAAGTTCATCACCACCAAGCCAGTATTACAAAAAATATTAAAGAAACTTCTTTAAAAAAAAAAAAAGATAAAGAAATATGAATAATAAAATGGGAATAACTATATATCTATCAACAATTACTTTAAATGTAAATGGATTAAATGCTCCAATTGAAAGACAGGGTAGCTGAATGGATAAGAAAACAAGACCCTTACATATGCTGCCTAACAGAGACGAACTTCAGATTGAAAGACACACAGATTGAAAGTAAAGGGATGGAAAAAGATATTTCATGAAAATGGAAACAAGCA
>NW_011898475.1:2978-5377 GCF_000151845.1 Pteropus vampyrus | reverse complement strand
ATGTTCCAGGATCCCACATGGCATTTAGTCATCGTGTCTCCCTAGTCTCCTCTGATCTCTGACAGTTATTCAGTCTTCCCTTGTTTATCATGACCTGGACAATTTTGAGGAGTGCTGGTCAGACATTTCATAGAATATCCCTCGATTAGAGTTGTCTGATGTCTCAGAATAGACCGAGGTTCTGGGTTTGAGAAAGAATACCCAGAGGTGAAGTGCCTGGGAGGGAGTCTTTTCAAAGATCAGGTAGCTCAGAAGTTATAAACTGATCTGCCTTCAAATATTTTTGTCTGTTCTATCTGTATTTTTAAGGAATTTGGGGCTGAACTTTCTCAATTCAGATTTCCAGTTTTTCTAAAAAATAGAAAGAGCTGGTGTCTGCAGGATTCCACAGCAGAGGTGAGTGTTGAGAAGTGGTGGTTCTCTAGTGGATTGTGTCCTCTTGGGGTGTCACCAGTGCTGTGGCCTCCCCAGTTCTGAGGCTCGGCTTCAGCTGCCACTGATCATCATGTCCGCGGTGTTGGTTTTCTTACAGGAAAGAAGTGTCTTCTATATTTTTACCACAACAGAAATGAACCCGGAAGGCTCCATGCTTCAAGAGTAAGTAAGAAAGCAAGAGTAAGAAATAAGGTGAGCTGAATCTCAAGGAAACTACATTTATCCTATTAACAGGAAAGGGACTGAAGGCACACTCTGAAAACTGCATGTAATTCTCTGTGATTACCGTCCACATGGCACAGTCCTCGCTGCTTATTTGGCAGCAAAAAGGAAGATTATGGGTCAAGAGGGAAGCCAATTATAAGGGAAGTGGGTGGATGAAGGGGTACAATAGTGAAATCTTCACCTGCCCCAACTGCCTCTCAAAACCCTTCCCCAAGCCAAATTTATGTCATTGCCTGAGGATGGCCCTGTCACCTATCTGGACACGGTCATCCAGTAGGGTCTGCGCAGATAGGCAGGGATTTCTAATACTGACCATTCCACCTCAGGAGAGGACCTATGAGCAGATAGAGGGTCTCCCATGTCCTTCATGTCCTCCCTAACACATGGGCCTGCTAGAGGCACTGCAAGGGTCTGATTTCTCACTGTGCCCCACCCCTGCTGCCTGTGAGTCAGACATCCCCTGTCACATGAGCTAGAATCCTGAGCCCCAACCTCCCCCGCCCCAGGCCAAGTGATGACAGGTTTCCTAGCTCCTCTTCATCATCATTCATCTCCCATTTCCCATCCTACCCCATCACCTCAGCCTTGAAGGCCTCAGGATCTATAGAATGTCACACCAGGTGTTGAGGTGGTGACCAAGTCAAATCTTCAAGTCTCCAAGCACCTCACTGATGCTATGTGTCCTACCCAATGCATCACTAGTGCAAACCTGGTGCGGAGGGGGTCCTCAGGTGAAAGGAGTGAGCACTGGACCAGGTGTCATAGGATCTGGATCCGGTCTCAATTCCGGTGCTGTGCAATGCCAGGCAAATCACCAGCCTCTCTGAGACTCAGTTATCTCAGCAATCAAATCAGGTGACAATTTTAACTGCCTTGCTAATCTCTTCATTTCTGTGATGTGTAAAGATGATGAAGCCACTGAATAAGCTTCCTGACTTGTTCCCTTCACTCTCAAGCCTGAGTTATATCCTTCCCTATATGTCCATAGCAGCTCAACTTCCTCCGTCAATGCACTTACATCACATTCGCTGCTTGTTTGTTAACTCTGCACCCCTACTACTAATAGGATTGCCTTGAGGACAACATATTCATATTGAGGCCTATTACAGTGATACCTATTCCAGTACGTGGTATAGGGTATGTCACTAAATGTTTGTTGAATGATCAAATTAATCAAGCAAGCAAGAAAATAACATAGAGCCTATAAAAGTGCTTTGTAAACTATTCAGGCTTTATCTAAATATTAAGGGCTAGGGCTGGTACCTGGGTACTTTCTGGGTAGCTGACCTAGCCTAACCAGCCATCCTCTCAGAGAATCTATTCTGGCCCACAGCCAATGCTTGTTACCTGACCCAGCCTTCTGGTCAAAGCTGATTGGACCAGAAGTTGACAGCTGACTTAAATCTGTCAATCTATTGGCTGACAGGCCATCAGTCAGACTCTTCCAATCTTCTGAACTGCCACAGAGATTTTTTTAAAAAATCATGATTTAATGATTGAACTGAAATGCTATGTAGACCCATGACTGGGGCAGCCACATTGGTTTGTTACAAGCACCAGAAGCCACCAAAGAGAGATGACAGAGGTCATCTGGACCTTAGAACCAGAAAGGGCAATGTCGGTTCCCAACATTCTAGCTGCATTTCCAGTCTAGCTGAACTTTGTGTCTTGTGCTTGGATGTCTGAGAGAGTTGTCCTTGACACAGTATAATAAGTCCCTCTTTGCTTAGCTGGAGATG
>NW_011898475.1:0-503 GCF_000151845.1 Pteropus vampyrus | reverse complement strand
TATTATCCTTTTATTAATGTCGCTTTTAGATTTATAGTATTAATCCATTTGTAATTTATTTTTGAGAAAAATGTGACTTAAAGGTCTGGCTTTACTTTTGTCTTAATGGATGCCCATATATACCAGTACAATGTTTTTAAACCATCCTTTTCCTACTAAATCGAAAAGGACTTTATCATTCATTTTGTTTCTATTTTTTTGGATGTACCCCTGACTCTTCTTCTTTCTACCAGTCTATTCGAGCACCAACTCCCTACTGTCTGAATTTCGTAGGTTTGTTTTAAGTTTTACCTCCTGGTAAAGCAAGTCACCCTTCTTAACTCCTCTCAGACATTTATTCTTCTGTAGGAACATTAATATCTTTTCATCTATTCCCCGCCACTCACCCAAAATAAGCACTTTTATTCTGATTAAATTTTATTAAATATGTATGTTATATAGATTATTAATGAGGATTGACATTGTGAATTAAATATTATGTTGCACAAAAATAGTATGTATCT
>NW_011898474.1:0-6047 GCF_000151845.1 Pteropus vampyrus | reverse complement strand
GCCTGGATGGAGCCATGCCTCTGCTTCTTTGAGGCGTGTGACTATAGCTGATGCCATGCTTATCAGACTGGTTAAAGAGCCTGATGGCAAGGAACCTCATGGCAACAAAAGTTGGTCTACAACTTTTCCAAGGGCATTTTCCATATCCAGATTCCACATATCATAAATATCTCCTGTGTCACTTCTTTTATGAAATATTTTTGATTCAACTACTCTTAACACTTTTTACTTTCTTAAAAAAAAGTTACTTGAAAGTAACTTTTTACTTTCAAGAGGACTTAGTTCTGATATCCTTCTACCAAGTGTTAGAAGCCAGAGGAAAACCACAGTAAGTACTTTTGGAGTTATTTTCTATGCTTAGTTCTCTCCCTAGACTTCAAACCTTGAGCAGAGAGATTGGACATACTCCTGTGATCCTCTACTCCTGTGCAAATATCCAGAATTTAGAAGATTTAGACTACTTAATTAATATTGACTGTGGATGGTTTTTTACATATTATATTTAACATTTTGTTTATTAAAATTGGGGCCTATTTTATCAATTTTTGTGGAGAGCAGATTGTAAGCTGACAAGGCCCTTGCAACCTGTGAGGCCAACCAAGGGTGCCTCTCCTCAAGGAGCCTTCCTAAGCATGGAGAAGTACAAACTAATCGGAGAACAATGCGGTGTTGCTCTGAGGCAGGGAGCAGATGAAACTGCAAAAGATCATAGCAAGGTGTGGGATAATCTTATCCTAGCCAGCAATTATATGCTATTGTATAGAAGCAGCTTGCAAAAATAAAACTACGCCATTGCTCCACCATCAGTGGACAGTGGACCTCCCGATTCCAGGTTTCTATCTTCTTTCTTTTCTTAATCTCCCACCATTTCCACTCAGATACAATCCTGCACTGGACGTGGCAGGATTTACCACTTGCTAGACATGGCAAATTTCTCCCTAAAAATTATGAAATAGTTCATGTATACAATATAATATATAGTTAACATATGTTGTTAGAGTTACAAATAATTATAAAGTATTAGAAATAATAAAATTATTTAATCATTTAAATAGTAAAATTAAAATTGCCCTTCAGCTTTAAAAATTAAGCATTGCCAATTCCTCCTAAGCTCTGTTTAGTGCCTTTCTAGAACATATTTCTTTGCCTCTCTCAAAAGATAGCCATTGTCTTAAATTTTGTGTTGATCATTCCCTTGTTTTTTATTATATTTTTACCACCTGTATCACCTATGTAAAGGTGATACATATCTTATCGTGTACGTGGTAAAGTGATATAAAGTGATTCATACTGTAAATAATATTTTAGTCTTGTTTTATGTTTTTATATATATTAAATAAGTGGTATTATGTATTCTTCTATGACTTACACTTTTCTCCCAACAAGATGCTTAAATTTTATTCAAATGAATGAGAATAATGCAATTCTTTCATTTTTACAACTATATAGTATTCCATTGTTTAAGTAGCAGGACATTTATATATTTATTTATTCTGTTGATCGACATGCTTAAATTATTTTTTTCTTATCCCCTTTTTTCCTTTCTCTTTTTATTGAAAAAATGACTCTATGAATTACACGTGAAATTTCTGGCTCGTAGTGAATGTGCATTACAATTTAGCAGCTAATGTGATTTAATAGCATTATAATTTTACAGAGTGTGTATACCAAGTCATAATACAATCCTCAGTGCTTTTTTTTAATGCTTACTGGCTCCCATTATTCTATGTATTTGTCGATCCTTGATATTCTTAGAATTGTAAATCTTTGCCTGTCTGGTAGCTTTAAATGATGTCTCCCTTTCATTATACTTTGCATTTCTATGGTTTCATACGAATTTGACTTTTCTTAAGTAATCACCTTTTGTATTTGCTCACCTATGGCACTCTTGTTCAGGAATTTGCTTTTGTTCTTTTCCCTTATAGTTTTTGTCATTTTCCTGTTGGTATTTTGAATTTTGTTAAATTTGGGATATGGATTCTTTGTCAGGTATATGCCTTGTAAATATCTCTTCCTAGTTTATGACTTCTTATATCACATTCATTATGATATAATTTAATAAACAAAATTCTCAGTTTACTATATGTGTTGACAAGTTGAACTTCTAACCAATGCAACAAAATAGTCTTTTGAAAAGCATTACAAGGATATTAGCATTGTGGTTCTAGTAAGTACAAACATATTATGGGTATTAATCTATTACTTTGGGAGAGGAAACTAGAGTCTGTGGATAAATATGTGTATGTATATATACGTTTACTCATACACACATATCTATGACAGTCTCCATCATTTTGAGAAATGCTGATATGTCTTTAAGCAAATACATGAAACATCTTCTGTGGAATAATGCAATATCTAGATTAATTTGGCCATTTAGTTTGTAAAGCCATAAAATTATTTGGCAGCAAGCATATCTAACATGGTCTAGCTGTTTTGGGTTATTAGAAGCTGGAAGAATTCTTACCTTTGTTAACTATATCATATGAATCTGCTTCTGTTTTTATTCCTAGTAAAACTTAAAATTATTCACTTTTAAAAGATGCTTAATAGAGCTTCCTTAGGCCAAACCTGATAGGGGAAATTTTTGATTCACTTGCTTCTCTCCAGTTTCTCTGAAACAACAAACTTCTCAAAATATCCTTTTATTCAGTAGATTATTTACTTAAAACAAAACAAAACAAAAAGCTTCTACTCTCTTTCCAGAGGCACACGAAGGTTGGAAAATCTAATTTTAGTTAAAATTTATTCATCCATGTGTTAGACATAAATTGAATTCCTCCCATATGGGAGATGCTCTCCTAGGTACCCCTTTCTGTCTGCAGAAGTCACTTATGGACCAGGGGAGAATTCCTAGTGAAGGTCTTTAAGTCTGAGCATCTCTCACTGCTTCACTTAGGGCTCATGATCCTCAACTCTATCTGACTCAACACTTCTTTTTCACAGCAAGTATTTTTGTAATATCTCTTTATTCTCCTGACATAAAGTCATAGATAATGTAACCCATCTATTTATCCAACTCCTAAAAACTCTATATAATATCCTTACAGCAATATGAAAGAGAAGTAAACAAAACTAATTTAAAAGAAAATATTAGGTATATCAATATTTAAAAACTCTAATAAAAGATGTGGTGCAAACCTAACCAGGGGGACATAACACAGACAGTCTGTCATGAATACCTACATCTAAAACTCTCAAGCCTTTCTAGAGAACCATAAATAACTGAAATTGTCTTCTTTCATATCCTAGTTGTCCTATCCAAAGTCAAAATGCTTTTGTGTTAGTTTCTGGTCAATAGGCTTAGCCAAAAATTTGTTCACACAATATTCACTGTTTTCAGACTATAGCCTCCCTTCCTTCTCTTATAAATTTTGTTTTGCCTTTATTACTTGCTTTAACCTGCCAGCTTACTTTCCTATACATGAGAAAACAGTTTTCAGTGGGCAAAGTAACTACATGAAAATCTCTGAGTTGCTTTGACAATATGAACATGTTCAGGAACCACTACAATAAAATAATGAACTAGTGAGGTGCTTGCACATATTTATAGTGAATAGGTTTTAAGACTTAAAAAAACCCTTTTCCTTACAATGACAATTTGAAGTCACTGAAGTGTAAGTGTATTTTCATGTATGTGTACAGTTCCTGTAAATACAACCGTAAATACAGAATGCCTTAGGTATAAACAGTGTATTAGCAATGGAAATGACACACTGCTTTGCCAAGAGGGTCATGATATTTGGAAGAGATGAGTAAACCTCGGGGAAGTTATAAACAGCCCTACCATTTACATGGCGTAAAATTCAGTGTATGTTAAAACCATACAAAAGTAATTTTGTTTATATTAAAAACTCAAATAATTATAAATAGGATTATCATCTATTCTACATCAGTATTCAGCAGAACATTTGAAACCAGTGCAGAGTGTAGAATAGTCATTTATTAGGTTTGACTATTCTGCACACTCACTGAAGATAATCTAGGACCCCTGCCCCTGCCCGATAGAGCCAGCAGTGCTCCACAGTCACTGCAACAATCCAAAATATCTCTACAAATTTCCAAAACATCCCCTATATATGACATGGCTCTCACTGAGAATTGCTGCTCTGTGCATTATTTCTTCTACTGCCCTTAGCATCCTATGGATCAATAGTTCCAATAGAATGCTTCTTGGCCCCTAGGTCACCACTGACTTACCAAAAAGGGCTTCAGATATCTTGGTTCAGCAGTTCTTGGTATACCCTAGGCAGTTCCCCCAACCTTTCTAGAGAATCAGCGCCACTAAAATGAAGGCCTGTTGAGAGCAGCTTTCCAAAGCATTCTCTTTGTATTGTTTGTGACCACCTAAGGAAACAGTCAAAGAATATCACAGAGTGTCACATTCCTGTCCCACTCAGGGCTTTTCTTCCTGAATCCAGAAGCAAGACAGAAATACATATTCTTTTAGAAACAAAAGTTTCATCCCCTCTAGATGAAGAGGTTTTGAGACCCCTTATGTTGTTTTTTTAAAGACAAACTCAGGTCTTCCAACAAAACCAAACTCAGGTCTTGTGGAATCTGATGCTTATAAATTTGGGGGTCTTCTTTAAGAAAAAGAATATGAGATAAAAATACCCAAACAAAATAAAAATTTACATAAAATGAAAAAAAGAAATCACAATAAAGTACCAATACTGAAAAGATGACAAATACTATAAAAATCATAAAACACTAAAAAATAGCACACCATTTTTTATTAATTAAATGTTTGACATACTTCTGTAATACATTTTACCTACATTTTGGCTGCATGATCTTTGCCATCAATTTTGCAATATCAGTTTTTAACAGAGAAAAGAGAAAATGATTGTCTTTTATTTACCAGGGTTGATTAAAATTATATTTGATTATGGCAGCTTGTAAAAGTTTTTTTTTTTTTTTCATTTTCACAGCTCTTTTGATTTTGTCATGTAAATTGTTGGAATTGTTAAATTTAGGAAAATGTTTCTTATTTGAGCTGTAAGATTTCAGAGTATTACAAGTTTCTATGTACATGAGTATTTTAAAATACTGTTTGATTTGATAACTTACCTTAAGCAGTGGTCTTTGGCATCCTCATGGTACTGGTATATTATGAATTTATATTTGTCAATGACAGTACTTCATGTTAAATGAATAAGACCTTAATAAGAATTTATAGAAATATTAGATTAGGCCATTTCAGGCTAAGGAAAAAAGATATGCAAGAAGACTTATGTAAAGCATATAGGTAATTGTAGCATATTTATGGTGTATACAAAGAGGGGGCAATCAGCAATAAGGCTAGATAAGGGTATTGGGGCCAGGTTAAGACAGGCTATCTGGTGTCAAATGTTGTTAAGTGTCTGAGGCTCTCTTCTCTTGACTTTAGATTAAGGAATCAAAAATCTGTTGATGGATTACTAAGCATTACAAAAGGCCATAGAGTGTAGTATTAAGTTCATTAGCATTGGAGTCAGACAAAGGTCAATCTGAGTTCTATCTTTTACACTTACTAGCTGGGCAATCTTTTAGCAATACCATAACTATATAGGGAGGTGACTCTAAGCTACATAAATATATCCTACAAACCCAAATTAATGTATCTTAAGTTTAATCCACATGTAGCCTGTTCCAAAAAGTGTCAGTGAGTACTTCAATGCCACCAGATACCAGGGAAAATATAATGGAGGAGTAGATAAAGTAGAAGTATATATAGTAGTTTTATAAATTTCACAAAACATATGACTATGTGCAGATATTACTAGAACCACTTCCTTGGGTCTTAGAAAGGGCTCATCATAGCAAGGGGCCCTACCGTTCAAGCTTTTTAACTTCAGGTCGGATCTGCCTCCCATAAAGGGCACAGGAACACATCTGCAAATAAAATCCTAGGGCCAGCACAGGTATTCCAGAGCTCCCCCAAACAATGCAGAGCAACTCTAATTACACCCCTAGGCTACCTATAAATACTGACACTCTCCTTATACAGTGCCTTGCTGACCTAGAAAGCCACAAATAGACTGTCTCTGATGGGTGTGCCAACT
>NW_011898473.1:5295-5626 GCF_000151845.1 Pteropus vampyrus | reverse complement strand
CCTCCCGTCGAGATCCTGTCCACCGCCCTCCCGACCTCGTCCCCGCCACGCCTGGCCCTCGTCCAGCGTCTTCGCGTCCCAGCCCGGGGCGAACACAAGCACAGGCCCAGGACCCCTGGGCTGTGGCCACGTCTGTAACGGAGGTGGAAGCTGGGGACGCTGCAGACCTCGGGCGCTGGGACCCGTTCGGTTGATGGCGCTTTGACGAGGGAGGGGGCTGGGCAAGCCCCCAGTTAGCCCCCTCCCCACGCGACCACAGAGGATGGATGTTCAGATGCCACCCCTCACCCTTCACGTCCTGTGACCTCCTCTCCTGACCCGTCCTCTGAGT
>NW_011898473.1:0-2445 GCF_000151845.1 Pteropus vampyrus | reverse complement strand
GAAGCAATCTGAAAGGCGTGGCGATCACTGGCGAGGGACTCGGTGACCATTAAAAAGCAACATGCTCGGAGCTGAGTCTCAGGAAGGTTAATCCAGCCACACTCACGACGTCGATTAATTCATGATGGCGCAGCTGAAAGCCACCTCCCTTTTCTCGGCTCCCGTTTCCTCGCGGGGATCCGGAAGATTCCCCGTTTCTGGACACCACTATGACATGGTGATGACAGGCTCTCTGGGAGCCCCGACATTCACTGACAGAGCACAGCTGAATGTCACCGCCCGAGGGGAGAGGTGGGGGGACTCTGGTGCCCAGGGACAACTCCGCAGGTGCTCTCGCCCGCCGTCGAGTTTCAGGGGCACAGATGCCAGGCCACCTATCTGACGGGAGGGCGCCACGCTGGAGAGTTTGTACAGCTAGATTTCACGGCTGCTGTTCAAAGGTCAAGCACACAGGGGAGGATTCAACCCCCTGCTTGTCCCTCTCTAGTTCGGCCATTTGGCGACATCGCTCTGCCTGGTTCCATGTGCCCGTGCCCGTCCTCCCTCAGCCATTAGGGCGTCAGGTCCCAGCCCCCCACTTAGCCCTCTCTTCTGCCGACTGGGGCTCATACCAGCTCCTGTCCTGCCAGAGGGCTACGAGAAAGCCATCAGTCCAGCACCTGCGACTCGCTAAGGGCTCAAAGCTGCAAGCTGCCCAGTGCTGCTGGTAGCAACGATCAGAGCTGCCAAGTGGGGGTCGAGGCTTTCTCCTATGTAAGGTGTTAATCTGGGGCTCCCTTGATCTCCTCCCTTCCCAGCCTGTGCCCTTGACCCCTTGCCTCTTGGGGCAGCTCGTCTTTCTTGGCACCGACCGACAGGATAAGTTTGCGGGTGCAGGAAAAGCAACATACCGCTTCAACCTGCCCTGTTTGCGTGGGACACGGGGGAGTCCTTCTCTAAATCCCAAAGCCTTCCTTTCTCTAGGCGATAAAGCCTTTTTGTCCATTTTTCTTTCCACCTGCCACGCAGCTCGAGTGGTGTCCTGCCTCTCGGGGTCATATGCCTCATCTTCTGATTTGTCACTTTGGAATGTCTCTAATAAGTGACGGGTCAATTCCTGAACTTCTCTGTGTGTACCAGGCACGATCATTAAAGTTACTGAGCGTGGTTTTTAAAGTCAAACTGGGCTGAATTTATAAATCTAAATTTGTTGCTTTTTAATAGTTAATATTAGTTATATTCATATAGGCATATATTAATAAATACATTTTAATGATTAAACTTCGCATTAAATTTCATTGTGTTTAATAGCCTGGGTGATCTGAGGTTGGTTTAACTGTGAGCTCTTCATTGAAGTGGTTGCAGATGAGAGAATAAGGGGCTCCTGGGGGAGCCCACTCACAGAGGGCAAACCCTCGGGGCTGGGCAGGGGAGACGTCAAAGGGGAGCCCCACAGAGGACGTGAAAAAACATTCCTCCGAAGAAGACACACAGGTGGCCAACAGATGCATGAAAAGATGCTCGACATCACTAATCATCAGGGAACTGCAAATTCAAACCACAACGGGACCTCACACCTGTCAGAATGGCTACCACCTCACACCTGTCAGAATGGCCATCATCAATAAATCAACAAATAACAAGTGTTGGTGAGGGCGTGGGGAAAAGGAACCTTCACGCACCGTTAGTGGGACTGGGAGTTGGTGCAGCCACTATGGAAGACAGTATGAAGGGTCCTCGAAAAACTAAAAATGGATCTATCCTATGACCCGGCAATCCCAATCTGGGCATTTATCCAAACACTAATTCGAAAATACTGTATGATTTCACTTATATATAGAATATAAAAAAACAAACGGATGAACGAACCAAACCAGACCAAACCAGACTCATAGGAACAGAGACAGAGGAGATGGCTGTCAGGATGGAGGGCATGGGGGGCATGGGTGAAAAGGGCGAGGGGAACACAGTTGAAAATATCGTGACGTGTTGGCACAGTGACAGAGGATTACTAGAATTAGTGGGGTGATCACATTACAAGGTATAAAAATGTTGACTCACTATATTATATACTCGAAACTAATATAACTAATATAATATTGTATACTAACTACACTTCGAAACAGAATAAATTTAAAAAATAAAAAAAGGGGGTGGCCACAGTGGGCAGGGCTGTGGGAACCTCTTTCGAGCTCCGCCCCTTCCCTTAGCCACGCCCCCCAGAGCCCACTGAGCATCCTGACTCCTCAACCTGGACTCCTGGATCTCAGTCTTCCCTCCCCTAACAGTGAACTTGCTTTTGCTTCAAGCTTGATTGGAAATTTTCCACATTTCCTTCCCACCAAGCGCCGCCCGCTTTGCCCTGGCCGGACGCTGAGGCTAACACGCAGTGCGGGGTTGCTGCAGGTTTGTGATCATTCCTTGCCCTTGACCGAGAGACCCTGGAGTCTTCCTTTCCAGCCTGAG
>NW_011898472.1:0-2089 GCF_000151845.1 Pteropus vampyrus | reverse complement strand
ATGACTTCATTCATTTTTTTCCTTTCCTCAGTTTTGCTACCCTGATCTTTCTCTTCCTCGAACTTGTCAAGCTCTTTTCTGCCTTTGAGATTTGGTGCTAACTGTCATGCCCCAAAGCCTTGTTGTGCCCAAAAAATGCCTGGGAGCTTGTCTGGGGTATGTCTAGATTATAGGGAGTGGTACAGTGAAACAAGGAAGATGAGGACAGATTTTTTTAAAAAGCTGTTGGGCTTTATAATTTGGAGGGATTTTAACTTTCATGGGGCAGTTTCTGGAGTATGGTAAGAGGGCAGGCAAGTGATGGGTTAAGTGGTGAATGGGTAGTAAAGCAGTCAAGGGACCAAACACACATAACTCTTTCCTCTCCCCATACCTGTCACAGTTGGGAATTGCAACTTGGTAGCAATTCTCAAACCCTGCCATAATTATCATCATTATTATTGGTTTACTTTTTATTAAGGTATAACTTACATATTTTAAGGTATACCAATCTTAGGTATACAATTCAATGATATTTTTACATGAGTATAAACCCATGTAAACATCACCCATATCAACAAATAGAAACTTGCCAGCACCCAAGAAGGCTTCCTTCTACCTCCATCAAAGATAATCTCTATTTTGACTACAATTGCCACAAATTATAGTTTTGTGAGTTTTCTGACAGCTTTATTGAGTTGTAATTGACATGCGGGAAATTTCACGTATTCGAACAATACAATTTGGTAAGTTTTTACATGTAAACACACACAAAATCATCACCACAATCAAAATACTGAACCTATCTATTGCTCCCAAAAGTTTCTTTGTACCCCTTTGTCATCCTATCCTGGCCCCCAGTATTCCCACATCCTAGCAATATCTTCAGGCAGCCACTAATTTGCTTCTATCCTGTACATTAGTTTGCATTTCCTAAAATTGTATAAAAAAATGGAAGTATATAGTATGTAATCTTTTTTTTGTCTGCCTCTCACTCAGCGTAATTATTTTGAGATAGACATTTGTGTTGTTTCCAGTTTTGGGGTATTATGAATAAAGCTGTTCTGGATAGCACGCTAACACTTGGTATGGTCAGTGTTTTGAATTTTAGCTATTCTAATGGATACGTAATGTTACCTTATAGTGGTTTCAGTTTGCATTTCCTTAATGACTAATGATGTTGAGCATCTTTTAATATGCTTTCTTTCCATCCACATCTTCTTTAGTAAAGTGTTTGTTCAAATATTTTGCTCATTTTTCTAAAAACTGGGTTGTTTTCTTTTTTTGAGTTTTGAGAGTTTTTACAAATATACTCTGAATATAAGTTATCAGACAGTGATTTGCAAATATTTTCTCCTAGTTCGTAGCTTGCCTTTTTATTCTCTCGAAGAGCAGAAGTTTTTAATTTTGATCCTACTTAATTTATTCTTTCATAAATTGTTCTTTTAGTGCCATATCTAAGAAGCCTTGCCCAACCTAAAGTCACAAAGATTTATTTCTGTGTTTTCTCCTAAAAGTTTTATAGTTTTAGGTTTTTACATTTAGGTCTCTGATTCATTTTGACTTATTTTTTGTATATGATACAAAGTATGAACTGAAGTTCCTTTTTTGCATTTGGATATCCAGTTGTTCCAGTATCATTTGTTTAAAAAAAAAAAAAAAAGATTTTTTTTTTTTGCATTTGCACCTTTGTTGGAAACCAACTTTTCACATATACACAGGTCTTTTGCTGTACTCTCTATTCTATTCCATTGATCTGTGTCTATCTTGACCGCAATGTCTTGATTACTTTGCTCTTTTAGATCACTTGCATTTCTATATGAATTTTTATAATCAATTTGTCATACTCTACTCAAAAACCTGCTGTAATTTTTTTTTTTGAGATAAAAAAAAATCTGTAGATTATACTGGGGAAAATCGACATCTTAATAATATTGAGTCTTCTAACCCATGACCACAATATGTCTTTCTGTTTGAATCTGCAGATCAGTTTGGGGATTACTGCCATTCTTAATAATATTAAATCTTCCAGTCCTTGATCACAAGATGTTTTTACATTTATTTTAGTCTTCAATTTCTTTGAACAGCATCTTATAGTTTTCAGAATACA
>NW_011898471.1:2914-3948 GCF_000151845.1 Pteropus vampyrus | reverse complement strand
AACATAGACTTCGTCATTCAGCGGTTAAAACGAGAAGACCCGTCAGCCTCCCACGCGCACGCTAGCGACAGCGATTTCCCCGAGATTTCTCATCATAGGCTTCGAGGACCAGCGGCGCTGTGATTCGCTGTATCAGCAGCAAAGGAAAAGGGCAGTGACTGTCCCAGCGCGGGCTGGTCCCCGCAGCCCGTGCCCACGCAGCCTGCAGACGGACCAGACGGACTCGCTCGCCGGGGCCGTGCCACGTGTGTGCCGCCAACGGCCACCGGCGCAGGCCGCACGGACTTGCATGGCGAGCACCTGCGTCCAAAAGCTCCCGATCGGTCGTCTTTCTCCAAAGGTCACTTTGCATCCTCCTTCCTTCACGTGGGGCGGGGGTGGGGAGAAGTCTGATTCCGACTGATATCGGGGTCTCGGGCAGCTGTGAAGGTTAAGGAACACAGGGGCCTTGAGGCCACGAGCAGAGCCCCGCTCAGTGCTCTCGGCCTTTGCAGAGACCAGAGGCAGGTGTCAGGGCAGAGCCAGGGCCCTGTGTCCTCAGGCCCTGGGCCCTGGGCGTGCGGTACGCGGTAGGTGCTCCCGGGACTGCGGGCAGCTGGCTCTGCATACGGGGCTGCACCTTGGGACGCGGTGAGGTGCTTCTCTCGGGTTCGCCACGATCGATCCCCAGACCCTTTAGTGTGATTTCGCCGATCAGGATTTGTTTGTCACTGCTTCTTTTTAATCCTTTGGCTCCCCGCCCCCCCCCCCCTTTTTTGTTCGTTTCTCTTTAAATCTTTCACGTTTAAATGAGGACTTAGAAGCGGGTCCGCCTGGGAGAATCGAGCTTTTCCTGCTTTGGGCAGGACGCAGACGGGGAATGCTGGCGACTTCTCCTGCTCCTCCTTTTCTGAGATTTGGAGATGTCGCTCAAGTTTGTTTGTTGAATCGTTTCTTAAATTTCTTGCAGTGTTTTTGCCCAGCACCTGCCCGAGAAGAGGGACGTCCCTGAAGTCCCCCGGGAAACTGGCAGGGCGAGAGCGGGGTGTGGCGGG
>NW_011898471.1:0-379 GCF_000151845.1 Pteropus vampyrus | reverse complement strand
TTCCGCGTGGTTTAAATGAGCATTTCTCTGTTGTCTAATGGAGTCGAGCTTTTTTCATAGACTGGCCACATGTGAAGTATCGGTTCTGAATCTTCAGCCAGTTAAAAAATATTTATTATCAACTTGACAGAGGTATAAGTTACCTATAACGAACCGCAATTCTGTGGGAGCTGACACCGTAGGCCCCTGTGAGGTCACGGCCACAGTTAGGGCACTGGGCATCTCTATAGCCCCCCGAGTTTCTTATGTTCCTCTGCAGACCCCCTTCTTCTACCCCTCGTCCCCTGAAACTACTGATGGACTTCATGTCACTAGAGACTAGTGTGCATTTTCTAGAATTTCAAAAGGAATCTAGATTTCAGAATGAATTATACAGGAT
>NW_011898470.1:1865-3872 GCF_000151845.1 Pteropus vampyrus | reverse complement strand
AGGGGGCGGTCCATGACATCCCACAGGGACCACAGTGATGAGTCAAGAGGAGAAGTGATTTTGGGGGTCCCTGTGCCAGATCCTATCAGAATAATTCCAATTTTATGTCTTTTGAAAGCCACTGATAGGGTTCATTCTGCTCTTGTCATAAATGAGAAAACCGAAACCTAAGAATATGTCCTGCCATGGGATGTAACACTGGATGGTTTCAGAGCTAGAACTAGAACTCAATTTCCCAACTCCCAGTGCTCTGTCTACTGAACTGGGCAGTTGTCTAGGAACAGTCCCCACCTATCCTGGCCACCTCAGCAGTCACGTCTCACCTGGCCATGGCTCAAGGACTCTACACAGTGAGAGTGGCCGCCACCCAGAGCCGGCTCATATTCTGTCATCAATGGGAGGCTCTGGTGACGCAGCTAAGGAGAGGAATATGCCACACTCTCCTTATGCCAACCGCCCCCTCTTCCCAGCTTCCCTTAGTAGTTCATGATGATTCACTCGGACGTTGTTGGGAAGCAGCTGCTTTTAGGAATGAACTTGTATTTTTAGGTTCTGCCACGTTTGGAGCCTCTGGTTCTATCGCTCACCTCTTCCTAGTTCCTGGTAGTGGCTGTCGCTCTTTGGCACCCTTGGCTGTCAGCTCTGAGCTCTGCCTCCATCATCACTTGTCATTCTCCCTGTGTGTCTGTGTCTTCACATGGCTGTCTTCCCCTCTTATAAGGACGCATGTCACATCGGGTTAAGGACCCATCCTAATGACTTCGCCTTAACTTGATTTCATCTGCAAAAACCCTATTTCCTGATAGGATCACATTCACAGGTACCAGGGGTTAGGGCTTTAACACATATTTTTTTGCAGGGGACACAATCCAATCCTTAATACCCTTTAATGACTTGCTACTATGTTTTAGACCAGTGAGAGGTAAAGGAAGTTTCGTCAGGGGAGACAAATTAAATAAATGACGTATTCTCCCATAGGTCAGTTCTTTACGCTAACCAGAGATGGGTTAAGATGGCAAAGTTTATGTTATGCGTATTTTACCACAATTAAAAAATAATCTATTAAAAAGAAGGAAAGGTAGCATTCTTGTGAGGATAATGTCATTAAAGAAACTCTGACTAGAAGGAGGGTTTCGGCCTCATTCTACAGCCTCAAGCTTCCTTGGTGCTTTGAGGCAGACTTTGAACCTAATCCCTGTAGCAGGCTCCTTCTGTAGCAGGCACCCAACAAATGTCTATTAATTGAATCTACGCTTTAAAGCTGGGGCCACCGATTATCAAAAGCCTTTGGGTGATGAGAACTCCTGACAGGCTCCATCCTCAGCACTTAGCGCCCCCGTTCCCAGCGTGTGTGTGGGAAACGGGGAACTGGGTGGGAACACTGTTTTTGAAGTCAGACCAACTTAAGTTTAAATTCTGGCCCTGCCACCCCCGGCTGTGGGATTCACAGTAAGTTATTTACCCCCTCTGAGCCTCTGTCTCCTCTGTTCTGAACTGGGACTAGTAACAGCGCCCCGCTCCCAGCCTGATGGTGAGCATCGAGTGGGATGATGCATTTGTTCAAACTGCCATTGGGTACTGTGCTGGCTTGGGGTTGACCTTCCATACATGGCAATTTGGGGAAGAAGTAATACGATAGGTGCTCACGGATGAGGGAGACCCAGGGATGAAGAAGCCGATGCATGCCCTGGCAGGCACGATCTCTTTGCAGAGGCAGACAAATGCTACAGACATTGTGTATTCCTGCTTTGATGGAGGGGGGTGGACTCAGTCAGGATGGGGCACCAGGAGGACCTTGTGGAGGAGGAGCGAGCCAGCGGCCATAGTGGTGGAGACTGTGGTTTCATCCTGACACACACCTCAGATTAGGTCATTCCTTGGTACTGATAGCCATCCCATCAGCTTCAGAATGCAGACTCGTTAGCCTAATCATGGAGGTGCTTCAGAATCTGGCCCAGCTTGGTTTCTAGCTTATCGGATCCTACACCAATTGGATCTACTCCTCTC
>NW_011898470.1:0-382 GCF_000151845.1 Pteropus vampyrus | reverse complement strand
CAGGTTTTTTTCCACAAAGAGAACAGGGCAAAGCTAATGTCCCTGGTGGGTGACTCAGGAGCCATTCATCATGCCATGTACCTCTCCAGTTTAAACTGATTTTACTGGGAATTTGAGAGTAGGGAGAGGTGGGAAGGCTGGTGGTATTGATCTGAATTCTTCTGCCAGGCGCCCATCCTTGTCCAGGTGTACGCTGGGAACCAGGGATGGCTGCAGCCACCCCACCCGTGGGAAGCACCACCCATGGCCAGCCTTTCTTCCCGGCTCCTAGACTCAGCCCTACTCCTAGCTCCTTGGATATATAGTCTTCCTCAAGTGCCAGCATGGCTCTGAGTTCTATTTTGTCCCTAGATGCTGTCTCTGGAGTCACCCACCACTCCCC
>NW_011898469.1:2897-4763 GCF_000151845.1 Pteropus vampyrus | reverse complement strand
ATGTAGTCACAGAGTTTGCAGACGCAACTACTACTAACCACTGCTAAGAATCTCTCGGGAATCCACGTGCTGGCAGCTGGGCATACTCAGGATTCTTGAAGTACTAGCTTATAACAGGACATTTAGCACCTACAACTTTATCCACTGAGTCTTTCTAAAAAATGTTGAAACATGCCACAATAACCAAAGGATAGCTTATTATAGTCCAGGTCACTTGGGCAAATAATGATTTATTCATTATTCTATAATTCAGTAAATAAAAATAAACAGATTATAAAATCAAAGTTTATAAATGCAGAAATCGGAAGTCAGAGCATATTAGGAAAGCATAAATAATTTAGAAGTGCTTACTACTTCTCGTATTTTTCTGCAAAGTTTTAAGAGAGAGTCGTGTTTTGTGATAATTACAGATCTCAAGGTTGATTTATCTTTTTCTAATATCACCCTTTCTCCTATTTTATTTGGAGAATACATCTAGTCTGTTATAAAACATTGCAACAAAATGAAAGACACTTCTCCACCTGGGTTGAAATTTTTAAAACTTTTTTTTTCACTGTTTGCTTTAAAAGAATACTCATTCAAACAGAAAACTAACAAGTAAGATTATAAAACAATTCTGAACCTAACAGACAGTGATTTGTAGCAATTATCTTTGTTTTTTTTTTCCCCTCCTAAATGGTTATATTCTCTGGAAATGTGTATCCTACAATTTCTTTCATTCTTCTCACAGGTGTTCATTTTTCTGATTAGAGATCAAAATGCTTATTTTATTCAGCCCATTGCTGTCAAATTATTGGTACTCAGAAACTTATTATTTACAAGTCATGCAGAGAGAGTACTTCATTTTTACTATACCTGAAATGAAAATCACACAATTTAAATGAAGTTTTCATCAAGATTAGTGATTAAGTCACCATGCAATTAATTTGGACTTCAAAACTTTTTCCTTTTCTTTAGAAACACACTACAATCTGTAAGCACCCTATAAAAATTTGTGAAGCAGTTGAAATCACAATCAGACATCTCACTTTCTGTAGACAGCCCTAGGAATTCATACTATTTCCGTGTCTCCCAAACTTCTTGTAGAAAGGCTCCACCAAGTCCAGATCCATAGATGTTCCCACTGCTTCATCCTCATTTGGAATATGGTAAGCATCCAATTAATGTTTTCCATTACTATTGTAATCATAACCTTTAGGATTAAAATATGAACACTATCCCATTTTTTTTAAGTCCAAAAGCTAGTTATCTTAGTCAGCTTGGACTGCTATAACAAAATGCTATATACTGGGTGACTTGAAAAACAGACATTTATTTCTCACAGATCTGGGCGACTGGGAAGATAAAGATCAAAGTGCTAACAGATTTCGTTTCTTATGAGGGCCTTCTCCCTCTGTCCTCAAATGGTGAGGAGAGAAAGCTAGAGGAAACAAGCTCTCTGGTATCTCTATTTATTATGGTTTCACCCTCAGGATCTAATCTAAACCCGATTACTTCCCAAAGTCCCCATCACCAAATACCATCACATTGAGAGATAGGCTTTCAATACATGAATTTGGTGGGGGGACACAATTCAGTCTGCAGCATTTGGTTCCAACCCCCACAAATTGATGTCCAACTCACATGCAAAATATATTCATTTCATCCTAACAGCCCCCAAAGCCTTAACTCATTCCAAGTCTAGGGTCGGAAGGCTTATTTAAATATTATCTGAATCATATATGAGCAAGACTTGAGATATGATTTATTCTGAGGCAAAATTCCTCTCCAGCTGACAACCTGTGAAACCAGACAAGTTATGTGCTTCTAAAATACAATGGTAGAGCAGGCCCAGGGTAGGTATTTCCATTCTAAAGAGAGAAATGG
>NW_011898469.1:0-1433 GCF_000151845.1 Pteropus vampyrus | reverse complement strand
TGTAGGATAGTCATGCAGATTAAATGTCATGCAGATTAAATGAGTCAGGTCATAGAAAATGCTTAGAACAGTGCTTGGCACCTGGGAAGTATTCAGCAAATGAGAGTTATTATTTGGTTACTATTGTTGCTGCTGTTTTTATTGTCTTAAACCATGAAAGGACAAGTAGGTAAGCAAATCTTTATTATCTTTGGTACTTGCTGAAACTGATGAGGTTCTGTATGGCATGGGTGCACCCATGGGAAATGCATTTAAATAGAACCTTTGACATCCTTACAAAAGGTTTCATGTAGAGATCTCAAAGAAAGCCTTTCCTATAACATACAATCTGTGACCCAATAAAGGTAGCACATATAGAGGTCATTAAGTCAAATTCAAAACAAACTTATTTTTTACAACCGAGAAAAAATGTTTCAGTGCTGGTGTTATTTGAGATCTGGATGAGTGTGTGGCCAGTGCTGAAATGTAAGGTTGTAGAGAAGGAAAGATGGAGAGAAAGAAAAGAGATATAAATTTAGAGAAAGAGGAATTTACATAATTTGTAGTGGTATCTTTCTGATAGGACAAAGCTGGGCATATCATATTCCATTCATTCACCATTCATTCTGAATTTTCCATGAAAATCATTCATAAATTCTAAATCCTATTCCAGTGTCCTCCCAAAATAATTCAGTTCATCAAACCATGTATCCCAATGTTTACTAAATCTATGTTCAGTCACTTCATTAGTCAAGAGACCCTATTTCTCCACCCACTTCTTCCCACTACTCCAGCATAAAATATTTTTTTATACCAGTTTGTCAGTGCCTAACATCCCATCTCACAATTAGGCCTCATGCATGATTCTTGAGTACTTCCTATCCTCTTTTAAAATTCAAATTAAATTATACACTGTTGAGTTCAGAGTGTTTCCAAAAACCAAGAGTTAATAGCAACTAAGAGCAGAAAAGACACACGGGGGCTGAGGTGAGAGAGTGGGGTAATGCACTACAGAGAGCATTATGGGAAAATAAAAAATAATAAGAAAGGCTAAGGGCCCAAAGACAAGTTTGCAGTCTTCAAGAGTGTTCAAACATTAGACCTGACAGGAGCCTTGGTTGAATAGAAGTGAGAAGGTGTTGACATACAAAACCATGATTAAATTAGCTTTTTGTGTGATATACAGTTTCGTTTGGTCATCTTTTCTCTAGGGACAAAATGGGTAGAAGAGGGATTAGTTCCACTAACTCCACAAGGAGAGAGTAATGGTGTCCAGAGAAGAGATCTTGCTGGTAATCAGTCCACAAGAGTCAACGGAAATGAGGGCTTCTCATACAACTCAGTTAGGAAAAAGTGGCCAAAAACTACAAACCGCCAATTATAAGATAAACAAGTACTAAGGATATAACATACAACAGAATGACTATAGGTAATACAGCTGTATTATATATATA
>NW_011898468.1:3030-4453 GCF_000151845.1 Pteropus vampyrus | reverse complement strand
AAAAAAATATTGATGTCTACGGTCTTAAATGTTTGCGTGTGAAGTCTCATGAGCTTTGAAATTCTGGGCAGTCACAGAAACTGAGATTTTGTACTGAGATAGATTGAATTTGAATCCCTGGATCCCCGGCTTCCTGGCTGTGTGACTTTGGGCAATTTGCTGCCCTCCTAACCTTGACCTTTCAGATGACAGTACTTTCTATAGAGCAGTGATAATTGATAGGGATAAAGAACTTCATTGAAATAAAATTTAAAATTGTTTTGGTGTTAAGTGCATGTTATTGTCACTCCTTGAAAAGTGGTCATTCAGAAGATGAGGTGATAAGAAAGTACGCTGTATGTTTGAACATGGGGTCCCACAGGCCCAGCATCCGGTGCGAACCTCGCCTGACACATTATAGGTCTCAGGCATGAGGTCCCTTCTCTTGGGTGGCTGTGGACTCAGCCAGGACAACTCCCGTAGTGCTTTGGCTCCGATGTAAAGTCTCCATGTTCTCTCATTGACAGCCAATCCTCCTGGAAAACCGGGCCACGTTGCCAGAAAGGGAAAGGCCCTTTGCTCTGAGTCACGGGGTGGCCAGGATGTCGGCAATGTCCCCTCCGAGCCAGCAGACCTGGAAGAGGAACTCCTCCCTGGCTCGGGGCCTGGACCGTGGCCTGGGAGGATGTGTCAGCCCGGGGGCTCCAGCCTGGCCAGGGAGGGGCTCCTCTCTGCAGTCCTGGCGCCAAGCGAGGTCCACTAAGGTCACTCGCGGGCCTCAGACTGGTTCGCGGGGGAAGACCTTCCTTCTGGTCGTCCCGTGCCACCCTCGCCCCTCCCATCCAGTCACTGAGGGCGCCTTTGGACACCAAGACCAGGTCATGTCATGCACCCACTTTCAACCTTTCAGCGGCTTCAGTGGACCCTGGCATCAAATTCGAAACCCCTTCCACGGTTCATACGGCACGGGGCCCGGGAGGAGCGTGGTTAGAGACCTCTACTACCCACCTCCCACACATGCCGTGCACTTCTGTCTAAAGCAGTGGTTCTCGCTTGGGAAGAGGGGGTTGAGAGGAAGGTACTTTTGTTCCCCAGAGGACAGTTTGGCAATGTCCAGTTGTCACAACTTGAAGGGAGGGTGCTATCTACTGCCATCTAGTCGGTAGAGGCCGGGGACGCTGCTGAGCATCCTGCAATGCACAACAAGTTATTCAGTCCAAAATGTCAGTAGTGTCAAGGTTGAGAAACCGGCGTAGACCTCACCTCCTCCAGAAGCCTTCCGTGATTGCTATTGAGTAGATATGTCCCTTGACGCGCCCCCTCCACACAGTCCTGACCTTATCTGTCACAGCCTCCATCACTCCGTGTGGTCCTCATACCCCCATCTTTCTCTTCCTTCCCCTCCAGTCTGTGAGTCTTCAGAAGTCAGGGACCATGTCTTGTG
>NW_011898468.1:0-1775 GCF_000151845.1 Pteropus vampyrus | reverse complement strand
CTTCCCTGCTGTTCCTGCAGCACACCAGACACACTCCCACCTCAGGACCTTTGCACGTGCTGTGCTGTTCCGTCTGCCTGACGCATTCTTCCCTAGGCATCTGCATGGTTCGCTCCTCACCTCCTTCAGCTCTTCTCTCGAATGTCACCTTCGCAGCGAGGCCTTTCTAAGGCATTCTGTCACATCCCCACTTTAACACACACAGTCTCCCTTCCCCACCCTAGTTTTTCTCTGTCTAACTTGCTATGTAGTTTTCTTATTTATTTTATTTATGACCTATCATCTTGCACTGAAGGAGGGCGGAATTTGGGTCTGTTTTGTTCGTCGCTCTATCTTCTGTGCCTAGAGCACTGCCCGGCCCAAAGGCAGTGCTCAAAGACTATTTGACTAAGTGAATGGATGAATGAATGAAAACAATTCTCACTACTCTTTTGTTTAATAGAGACCAAGGCTCCGAAAGGTTAAATAATTTGTCACGGTCAGTAAAAGACAGAGCCAAAATTCGATTCTTGTCCTGCCTGCCCCAGGAGCTAACTGGCCCTGTAGGGGTAATGAGCCTCCTCTGACTGGCCGATGAGGAAGATAAGACCTTATGCACGTGATTATCCATCAAATGAACTAATTATGACTTTATAGGACTCACTGAGGACAAGTGCAGTTGCACATAGAGATTTCATCCGGGAGTTGATTTAAATATTTAGGGTCTCTCTGAAGAGTTCTTTATCTTTTTAACAAATGAACGACAAAAACAAAAAACAAAAACCTGTCTCCCAAGTAAGATTATCTGTCCATGGACATTTCAGATTTGAGTTTCAACAGAAGCCCGAACACGTGAAGGGAAAAACATCACCAAGAGTGTTATGTTTATGCTCATTGTTTCGAACCCAACCAGACACGGTATTCTGTTTTTTAAATAGACTTTCCGAAAAACAACAATATCCGTCTGCCACCCGCGCCCTTGCTAACGCCTTCAAAACAGAGCTGCCATAAATAGGACTTGGGAAGCAATTGCTGGCTCGTGCTGACTCAAATATGAACAGTAGAAAGTTTATCAGCATCGCACAATGGTTGGTTCCTGTTTGTGTGTGTGTGTGTGTGTGTGTGTGTGTGCGCGCGCGCACATGCGCGCGCTCACGCATGCAGCTGCAGAACACGGCCCACCTGCCTCGTCTCTTGAATGCTCACGTGCTCACCGGGGTGCAGTGTTGAATCCCGCAGGCTGAGCTAGCAGGTTCCAAGGCCACGGCACTCACAGCAATTCACAGTGGCATAATAGCTGCCACACTCGGCTTTGCCGTGGCGGCCGGCTACAGATGCAGCATGCCGGGCTGTCCTTGGAAAATACTCGCTTGGTGGCTCTGAGGCCTGGCCTCTCACTGGAATGACGGTGAACCATCGCGGTGAACTTCCCCTCTGCCAGCCCCCCCACCCCATTTCAACCCCCCCAAGCACTTTGTGCAGCATATTAACTCATTTAACCTTCAGGGCAACTCTTGGGACTAGGGACTCTTTCCATGTCCTTCCTACCAAGGGAAAAGTGATGACCAAGCAGACAGAGTGACGACTTATCTCTAGGCACAAGGCTGGGAAGTGGCCGAGCTGGGATTTGAATCCAGACAGCCCTGTTTAAAGGTGGCATTCTACACCTCCGCAGGGTCCTTGCTCACATCCGGGGGCCTTGCTTGACTCTCGTCTTGTGTTTCTAAGGCCCTCACCCTAAAAGAAAGTAATGTCGGCACCCCCCTAATTTAAATATCGACCGAGTGGCTGCTTGG
>NW_011898467.1:2481-3716 GCF_000151845.1 Pteropus vampyrus | reverse complement strand
ACGGGCCCAGGGTGTCCTCCCTCACGTGTTCGCTACAAAGACCCCCAAGCGACCTGTCTGCTGAGTCGGCCCCCACAAAACCAACATCTGTGTCAGCCCCAGACGCCTGTCCGCAATTCCATCCCGAGAAGCCGAGGGACTGTGTGGCTCTCCTGCCCAGAACTCTTCCTCGCTCCCGGTTCCCTGCCGTTTGGCGCATGGGGGGTCAGGCTCACACGTGGGGGCATCAGACTCACACATGGGGGGTTCAGGCTCACACACGGGGGGTCAGGCTCCAGCCTGCGCATCCAGGCTCCCGGGGAACACCAAACCCCCAGAACTCTCCCTGCACGTGACCTTGGCCGTGGCTTTCTGTGTGAGCCCCTGTGCCTGACCACACCCACACGCCTCTCTCCTCCCGCTCATCCTCGGGACTCGGCCCCACCATGCCTCCTCCGGAGAGCCTTCCTTGACCAGCCCTCACCACGCCTGAAATGTGCCTGCGAACACCACCGCCCTCACCGCCTTGACGTCAGCGGGTTATCTGTTTCTCTTTCCATCGCTGGCTCTAGTCCCAAAACTCAGGGTCGGGGGTGACATTTTCATGCCCCCGGCACCCGGAAGCTGGCAGCCCCCAGTTAACATTTTCTGAGTGAATCAGGGGAGGTGTTAGCTGGGACTCGTTCTTGCTAGCATGTAAAGGACTGATGCTCATCTTTTCCCGGGAACGGCCCCTGATAGGGGAGAGCAGTCCAGGTGAGCGAGGCTCCACGTCCCCCCCGACACACGGGCGGGTCCTTGTGGGGCCCGACGTCCCAGCTTTTGCGTAGAGACGGGGTAGGAACTTTGTTCCTAGAAGTGGGATTTTCCCCCGTCGGCGGGAATTCCGTGACAGCGGCCAGAGCAACACACTCCGACTGGACGCCAGATGCATCGCCGGCCGTCTGCGAGGCGCGCGGTGGCTCGTGGCAGCCACGCTGCTGCTCACCTCCACGCGTGGGCCAAAGCTCATCGAAATTCACACTCGTTCTACTTTAAGTCGCTTTTAATAAATCAAGGTTGCGGTCGATCTCGGTGTTTTCAATTTGGCCAAAATCGGTCAAGACCAGTGGAAATTCCGACGAGGGGAAGTAAAAATGGCAACGTTGCCCACGTGACTGGGTCGGCAACAGCGGGGACCTCGCACCGGTTGGACTGTGGAGCCGCAGACACAGGCATTTGTTTCTCCCAAAGGTGGCTCAGGACAGGCTCCCAGG
>NW_011898467.1:0-421 GCF_000151845.1 Pteropus vampyrus | reverse complement strand
GGGGGGCTGGGCGGGCTGCCGGGGGGCCTGCAGCTGTCCTCCCCCTGCCTGGGTGGCTCCTGGGGGCTTTCCCAGGCCCCGCTCAGTGGGGAGCAGGCTCTTCGGGCCTCTCTCCGGGCCCAGCTCTGGGACACTCACCCCCAGGCTCGCTCCAAGCCCGTCGTTGTCCCTCCCCTATCCAGCCTGCAGCTGCACGCCCTGACTCAGTTTCTCCTCCGTGCCCCCCCAACCCCGCCACCGCACGGTGGTGTATTCACACAGAGATAAGTGAGCAAACCAGCACTCTGCGAGCCGGCCAGGCCAAGCCCAGCCCTGATGTGGGGTGCCGGGAGCAAGCGGGGATCTGGGTGGGAACAGACTGTCACCTGCTACGTGACGTCTTCAGAGCCAAACACTGACCATCATTCACAGATGCCCTCTG
>NW_011898466.1:2859-3859 GCF_000151845.1 Pteropus vampyrus | reverse complement strand
GACACCCAGAGCCTGGGGCAGAGCTGGGCGTCTTAAGCATCAGAATAGTCCCATCTCAAAATGAGAGCATCGTTTTCCAAACGTTTGAGATGAATCGTCAGCTAACAATTAACGGACAAAATGCAAGCAAGTTTCCTGTGTGGGTGAGGAGAACCACAAACAACATCAAACAACTCGAAGGTTTAACAGTAAATTAGTTTCAAATTTTCAAAACTACTCTCCAAGAAACAGATCTTAAAAAAAAAAAAAAGCTATTGACTAGAAGGTATTTGCAACTCATAAAACTGACAAAAGATTAGTATCCAGAAAAACAGAACGTCTGTAAATCAATATAAGAAAAACAAGTAATTCGGTGTTTGTATGAAGTAAGATCTGGCTTTATTATTTGCTTCTTCCTGAGCCCATGCTATACCGTCTTAATGAAAGATCTTATAACGGGTCTCGCCACTAGCTGACATGGCAAGGCTTCCTGACCTTAAAACTATGAGGGCCAGAAAAACATTGAGAGATACCTTAAAAATGCTGAAAGAAAAGCAACCCTCCAACCCACCGAGAGTCCTGTGCTCACACGAACCCTCCCTCAAAACGAGGGAAAATCAAGGCGTGTCCGGAGCCACAAAGCAGAGCCACACCACACCCGCCCGCAGAGCTCCTCAGGCCGAGGGGACGGTCCCAGACCCGAGGACACAGAGACAACCAGAGCGGGATGCAGGGGCCGGGAGGATAAGCCACAGGGATGCTCAAGGGGGCGGCCACACCAGCCGGGGGGCCCGGCCACGGCCTGAGCGCCGGCTGCTCCGGGGGGAAGGACCAGGCGGGACGGTCAGACAGGCATGCGGGGTGTGACACTGGCCTGAGCACTCGGGAGTGACGTTTGCAGAGCTGGGACAGGTTCAGCCTTAGCGCTAGTGACCCCTCCCCCCAACTGTTTTTATTGTGGGAAACCAGTCGAAACACAAAATCGAACACCTTAGCCGCTTTCAGTGTTGGAAGTACATTC
>NW_011898466.1:0-870 GCF_000151845.1 Pteropus vampyrus | reverse complement strand
CTGAGCTGGAGTTCATCTGGGCGGCGGATGAAATGCGCCTGCTCCTCGCAGCTGGGTGTCCGTGGGACGCCTGGAGCTGGCATCCGGCAGGCAGATGCCGGCTCCGCCAGGCCTAACGGGGCCTGGCCCCCCCAGGCTCCCGCTGGGGAAGTGGAGGGTTACCGCCGCGCGCGTGCGGGTGCTGGGGCCGCGGTGGGGGGTCCTCGCCGCACCCGAGCCAGTGGCCGCGAACTTCGGTCTGCTGCCGGCCCTGTGCACCTGGCACTGTCCTCTCTCCGATCAGCAAAGCATCTCCCCTTCGTCCCCTCCCCAGCTGCGGAGGACACTGCTACCTGAGCATGACCCAGTTTAGGAGGGACGCGTGGCCACTGGCGGTCAGGCAGGGCTAGGACCGGACCCTCAGCCTCCAGCCCCCTCGCCCTTCCTGCTCCTGGCCACCGCGGACACTTGCGGCCGACCACTGAATGCTCGGGCAAGGGAACATTCCGGCCAGATCGATTCTGCTTGTGAAGAGGAGGTCGCTGAAATTGGCCGTAATTGAACATGCTCTTTGCTTTTCTCCTCTTACTGTGCGTGCAGGCCGGGTGGTCAGTTTTTAACCTAGTTTGACGCTACAGCCCCAAGTGCAATCTGCCTTCCGGCTGGGTTGCGTGCCCTGTGCAGTTTCTGTGGGAACCCGCACTACGAATCAGACTCCGCTCAGCCGAGATGTGTGGAAAGCGGAGGCCAACATTCCTCCTTCACACTCTGTGTGAAAGAGCCGAACGGGTGAGCTGAGAGCGGGCGCTGTGCAAGAGGGCACGGCCCCCTCTGCTCACGCTCGTGCAGACACACGGCGGCCAGGCACGCGGGCCCTGCACCCCTGCCGCC
>NW_011898465.1:3897-4081 GCF_000151845.1 Pteropus vampyrus | reverse complement strand
ATAGTTTATAAAACGATCCCCCCAATTTCTTCCTCCCTTCCCTGACCCTCCATCTAGCCAATGTATTAATGCTAATTGCATTCCCTATGCCATGCTCCCCATCCCTTTGACTATCCATCAGCTATTAATTTGTGCTTCTTTAACACTTCACCCCATTCTCCCAGCCCCCTAAACCTCCCTCCCC
>NW_011898465.1:0-1781 GCF_000151845.1 Pteropus vampyrus | reverse complement strand
ATGGCATCTCAGATTAAGTGAAAAGTAGATATTATAAAGCAACAATAATTAAAACATTGTATTACTGGAGCACAAGAGATTCATTCATTCATTCATTTAGTCAACAAGTATTTATGGAGTACTTAGTATATGCCAAGCATCCTTCTAGATGCAGAAGAGTGTCAGTAAAAGAAAATAAGTCCCTGTCCTATTGGGAACTTCCATGCTAGCAACAGTAGATAGATAATAAATAAATATATAAACAAACATATAATATTTCAGGGTTGGTAAGTATAGGGTGAGGAGAGAAGGTGAGGGTAGGGGGGTGGGGGGATTCTATTTCATATAGAGTTGCCAAGGAAGATCTTCCCAAAAGGTGGCATTTGAGTAGAGACCTGGAGAAGACAAGAAAAGAGCCATGCATGTAGCTGAGGGAAAAGGATTGTAAGAAGAAGAAATTGCATGTGCTAAGGCCCTGAGGCAGGAGTCCTCTTGGCATATAAAGGAGACCAGTATGGCTGGAGATTAGCAAGGGAGAAGGTGCATGGAAGAGGACAAAGGTCTGAGAGGTAGCTGGCGTCCAGGTCAGGTAGGCCTTGGGGACTTCTGCGGGACTTTGAGAGCCACTTGAGGGTTTGAGCAAAGGAGGACATGATCTGACTTAAATGTTAAAAAGATCCCTCTGGCTGCTGAAGGGAGTGAAACTGAGGCTGCTACAGAAAGATCAGTTAGGAAGCAATGCCATAACCCAGGTGAGAGATGATGGTGCAGTGGTGGAGGTGGCGGGGGCTGGTTGGATTCTGGATCTATTTGAGGGTAGAGCTGACAGGACTTGATAGAGATTGTGGTTGTAGAGAAGAGTCAAGACTTGAAGATTTTCGACTTGAGCTACAGAAAGAATGGAGCTGCTGTTTCCTGAGTGGGAAACGTTGTGGGAGAAGCAGATTCTGGGGAAGATTAGGAGTTTGGGTTTAGAAATGTTAAGTTGGAATACAGATTAAGCCTCCAAGTAGAGACTGCAAACCGAGGTTTAGAAATAACTTCACCTAGAGTCATTGACCCCTCTTGGGGTCCCCAACGGCTTCATACTGATTTCCTTTTCTGTCAGAGTACCCCATTCTTGGGGCCCCAGCAGCCTTGTCTGCACCAAGTGACTCTGTCCCCAGGCCTTAGCTGATTGATTGATCAGGAATTTGATACTAGAACCAAAATGGGTCAAACAGAATCTTGAGAGACATGAGACTTGAAATTAAAGCCTGAGACACAAAGGTAAAGAATCGCTGAGGTTGAGACAGGTCAGAGCAGCACTCTGGAGAAAGGGCCACTGACTCCTACTGTTGGGTTGTGGATGTCAACCCTGCGATACGATCCTTCCAGGAAATTCCCCTTTTGTGCTTAAGGGAGCCAGAATCCATTTTTATTGCTAGCAACCAAAAAAAGCCTTAGTTAATAAGCAAGAATCACAAATGGTAAAGGCGGTATATGAACTTCAGGTTCCAAAGTGCTGTTCTTTTCCACTGTACCACACCACCACTCCTGAGAACTATTTATTCACACTAACATACATACCCATGGCTTTCTATTTTAACAAAGTCCCCCCAACCCCTACCTCCGGTCTAAAATAAACTCTTTTAATTGCACATTTGTGTCTCGGTCCATCTATGGGGTGAGAAATGCCCTCCTCATTCCCAGCTACATGGGTAAAATATGATGTCACTGGATGGAGGTGAGTGCAGGGCCAGCCCACAAATCTGCTCCAGTCTGCCCCAGTCTGCCCTGGCTGCTTCAGGGTAGGGAGCTTA
>NW_011898464.1:2960-3863 GCF_000151845.1 Pteropus vampyrus | reverse complement strand
TCCTGCGCGTTCGGGGAGGGGGATTCATCTGTCAGGAGGGAATAGGAGAGTGTTCCAGTGCGAAGAGGATAAAATTCCTTGGGCTTCTTTATAAACTGAACTGAGAGAGACATGAACCTTCTCCCGACTCCGAACTCCCTGTCACTGGCTGCGTCCTCCCCTCATTTTCGTACTTAATGAGCACGTTCCCTTAAATCGAAGTCTCCCAGGATCACGCAGAGGTCTAATCTGCATAGTTGCCTCAGGAATTCTCGGACGCCAGCAGGTCAGGTGTGGTTCTGTTGGCACGATGGCGACTTTGGAGAACCCTGGGAAAGGAGGCGGGGACAAAGTCTGCACCCCGCTCCTCTGTGAAGCTGTCCCAGGAAGTCAGAAAATTTCTCCTGAAGTGGGAAAAGCCAGAGGACTGCGCTAGACCTCAGATCCCAGGGGGAGAGCCGGTGAGCAAGGCTTCCTGTGGATTCCTGCGGGATGTCATCAGCTCTCCTCCCCAGGCTCATCTGGGAGGTCCGAGCGGTGGCAGACACTCAGCAGTTGGCCCAAGAGGCAAGAGCCACACCCTGCGTGGGAAGACCACCTTTTCACTTAGGGAGGAGAAGCAGGCACCCCCGGGAGAAGTGGGGGGAAGCAAGGCCCTGATGCAGGACAAGACAGATATGGGTAGTGCGGGCGGGGCTGGGGCCTTGGTAAAGGGGAGCCGAAGCCTGCAGACCACCACTGTTCTTTTACTCCTTCCTTTAAGTGGCTCTGACCCACAGAAGGAGGTTGGCACCTTCGTTAGCCTGAAGGCCGCCACTGGTGATGCTCATGCTTCTGAGACAAAGGAATTCTCCGTGTAGGTCTGAGTCACCTCCCTCAGCCTGAAATGGATGGAGAAATTAAGGCGACAGTTCTTATTTAACC
>NW_011898464.1:0-1075 GCF_000151845.1 Pteropus vampyrus | reverse complement strand
CCTCAAAAAAGACTCAGGGCTTAACAATAGAAGGGCCCGTTTGGCGGCAGGAACCAAAGTTGGAAGCTGGAAGAAAGGCCCCTTAGGGAGCAGGCCCTGAAGCGAGCAGCGGGGGAAGTGTGTGCAGGGAGAGCTGCCTAGGAGCCGGGGGGGAGCCGCCTCCCTTGTGGTTCTGAGGCCGGCCTCCAACAAAGCACAATGGTGTCACCTTCCCCGAGGGCCAGGGGCCCCAGACTGGACAGAAAGAAAGCGCCTGCTTTCAATCCCAGGCGCGCACGTTTCTTCTTGAAGTTCGTTTAGATCACGTGTCAGCGAGTGTCCTCCTGCAGAGAATGGTCTTCATGTTAATCAAGTTCGCCAGAAACACACTTATGTTTCCAGTGGCGTTTCTACCTGTCCGGCCCAGGGAGCTCTTTGCTCCATTGTCCATCACGGCCTCGCCACACCGCCTCGTGCAATTCAAGTTGCTGGGTTGAATCTGTTACCTGCGTGGAGCCTAATTGTTTCTGAGGTTGCCTCTGATGCCAGGCATCCCCAGTGGGATGGGACCACGTTCCCACCACTGATTTGAACTTGGGAGAGGGCGGAGCTGAAGTGTTTTTGATGTGGGGTAAAAGGACCCCGGGGTGGTGGGAGGGGGCGTGAAGAGGTATTTTTCAACCCCCTCTTCTTTCCCGGGTACTCAGATCCCAGCTGTGCTGCAAGCAGGTCGGTAGCTTATTCTTAGGCAGTGAGGTTAGAGACCTGCTGTCTCCATGGATCTGTGTCACTGTAGGAATCACGACAAGGCTCCTTTAAAAAGAAAACTTCTGAACAAAGTGAAAATATGTTTTGGTTGCCTCAAATCGTACTGATGTATAGCTGATTGGATGGGCATTTTTTATTGAGCTGTTGGGCGGCATGAATGTTCTGTGACAGCTTTTGGTAAACACGATCCCCTTTTAATCCAGATTAGGTAGGTGTTTCAGGCTTCCGTGTTGAAACACAATGGTAACTAATAACAACTTCAAATATGTATACTTTCTAAATTTTGCGATGGACTGTGGCTTTTTATAAAAGGTGATATATTAACAGA
>NW_011898463.1:2780-4575 GCF_000151845.1 Pteropus vampyrus | reverse complement strand
AGGAAGAGCCCTCTCTCTCACATCAGCTCTGGGCTGCCCCTGTCTTCCTTAACCTCTATGCCCACCCTCCTCCTGCCTAACTCCACTCCCCTTCCACCCCCTGGCCCGCTCCACCTGCTGGAGCTGCCCTTCCTTCCTACACTTCGTCATTCAACACTCAGGTGCTGGAAGGAGGCAACGTCCCTGCCCCCCTGGAGCTTACATTTTACCTGGGGGGACAGTGATCGAGTAAACACGTAATGTTAGGCAGCAATGTGAGTTCTAGAGAGGAATGAGGAGAAGAGGGTTTGGATGCGCCATTGGAAAGGCTTCTGGGAAGAGGGGCATCTTTGCAGAGGCTTGGGGAAACCCAGACCGTGAGCACTGGGAGAAGAGCATTCCTCACGGGGAACAGTGAGGGCCCTGTGGGGGAGAGGTGTTTAGGGAAGAATGAGATGCCTGTGGGTGTGGGGAATGAGATGGCACGGTCCGGGTGGGGGTGGGTGTCTCCCAGCTCCCCATAGCTGGGGAGAAAGCCTGCACTGTGATCTGGGTGCACTAGGAGCCCTCCCTCCTCAGCTCGCGCTCCATGCCGGAGTCCTCCGGCTGTGGCTCATCCTGTCTCCCACCTAGACAACTGCAGGGAACTCTCATCGCTCTCTCAGTCCCAGCTTCCCCATAGCCTGGTCTGCACCCACTAGAGGGGCCCTTCAAAAATGGGTGGGCGCAGACCAGGCTGTGGGGGAAGCTGGAGACTGAGGAGGGAGGGAGCCCGGAGGGCAGGTGCTGGGCAGGCTTTCAGCGGAGACCCACCTGCTCTCCCAGACCTGGCTCCGTCCAGCCTCCCGTGAGGTCTCAGCAGCTCATCCCCTGCTGGCTGCTCTCCTCAAGGGCTGCCAGTCCCAGGCTCCATCTCGTCACGGTTCCCCTTGGTCACCCAGCATATACTCACAGGGCTGGGTGTGTGGGTGCGTGTGTTAGGGACAGATGGGTGTCCCACCCAGGGGAGAAACAGCCAGGCCTGGCTGCTGGGTCTGTGACTTGCAGAGGAGACGGCAGCATGCAGGCATCTGGGCAGACACCCAGGCCGTGTGTTTCTCACATGGCTGGTAAGCTCCTTGAGGGCAGGAATCGAGTGGGTACGTCTCCAGACCGTCACAGGCTTTCCTTGCATGGGCCTCAACTGCCCACTGGCGAAACAGACCCAAACTGTTCCTTGTCCCCGCTTGTGGTCCTGTGCTCAGGGACAGTTGGGCAGGCTGTGACTGACAAGCCCCTGTGGTCCTTGGCGGCCTGCTGAGGGGCTGTTTCTGGGTCACAAGCAGGTCAAGCTTGGACCAGTTTACCACATGCTAATGGGGTTCCCACGACAGGCTCAGCCCTTCGGTCATCTCAGTCCATGGGTGGCAGATGTACTTGGCAGTGCTAACAGAGGCCCGTGTGGTGGTGTGTGTTCGTGTCTTTGCAGACCTTCGTTCTGGCTGGGGAACAAAACCCTGAAGGTGCCGCTGGCGCTCTTTGCCCTGAACAGGCAGCGCCTGTGTGAGCGTCTGCGAAGGAACCAGGCCGTGCAGGCGGGCTCTCTTGTGCTGCTGCAGGGCGGGGAGGACACACAGCGCTACTGCACTGACACAGGGGTCGTCTTCCGCCAGGTGAGCCCACCCCAGCAGCTTCCCACACCTCCAAGCGTGCACTGGGCCTCCTGCGGGCTGTCTGCCCTCCTCCAGCATCTGGCCGGGTGGGCCTTGGGCAGCTTTGCTCTCTGGGGGACACTAAAGAGGCTCTCTGAAGGCAGGTTGCACCTGGTGCCCATGGA
>NW_011898463.1:0-600 GCF_000151845.1 Pteropus vampyrus | reverse complement strand
TGGGGTAGGGTGGGGGTGAGGGTGGGGATGCTGGGCTTAGCCTTTGGGTGGCAAGGAGGGAAAGAGTAGCAAGGGGGAGGGTTAGCTTAGTGGTCAGGCGCATTGATGGCCCTCCCTGGGCCAGAGCCCCTTGCCCTTGGTCAGGAAGGGGAGTCAGAGCTGGATCCACACACTGTGGTCATGGTTGTTTGGAGGTACTATATTAATATTGAAATTCTGGATTCTCAGCTTTGTTAAAATGTCCGAGGCTTTGGCCTCAGGGGAACCATTCTGCATGGCATCCATGGGAGGTGGCCTCACCTTGGGAGTGGTGGGTGTTGACTTAGGTCAGGGAGGGCAACCTGAGGCCCTTCTCCGAATCCCATCACTAACAGCAGGGCATTACTGGATGTCTGCTGTGTTCCTGCCTCTCGGCTAACTAAGCTCCACAGGGCCACAGATGTATGCCCTGACACAGCTGGCCCACCTGGGAGATGGGGTAGTTCCGTGAGAAGTGTGGGACCAGAGGCCTGGGCCTTGCTGAGACAGCCCTCCTTCATTTTCCAAGGCACCTGTGAGCTTCAGGGCCCTTGGCCTTGTCCACTTGTCCCAATAGCTGTT
>NW_011898462.1:2058-3070 GCF_000151845.1 Pteropus vampyrus | reverse complement strand
TTTTTTTTTTTTTAATACTCCTAGCTGGCCTGGACCTGGCAGGCACCATTTCTAACACTATTCATTAACTTTGCTAATACTGTTCACCTTGCCCCAGTTTTCCCCTGAGATCCCACTCTGCCCAATCTGTCCATCCAACCCAACACCTCTCCAAAGCAGCTTCTATACTGCTACATCTATGGGATAACCTCTTCCAGCACTGGTGCCCCTCCAAAGAGGCCCCAGCCACACCCTACCACATCTGGTAGGCAGTTTCAGCCAGGACCAGTGCCCCTACAAAACAATTCCCACTCTGAGGAGATAGCTCTCACACACCAGCATGCCTACAACAACTGGGGCAAGCTGTGCAGCCAGTCATGCTGGTGGTCTGCCTTCACACCAGCACACCCATAGCAATTTCGGCCAGCTCTCACAGTCAGCCAGGCCAGGGACCAGCCCTGCCCACCAGTGCATCCACAATAGTTATGCCTGAGCCTCACAGACAGCTGGGACTGTGGACCAGCCCTGCCCATCAATACATCTGAAGCGGTTGCAGCCAGGTCTCACAGCCAATCACCTTGGGGGTCAATCTTGCCTACCAGCATGCCTGTAGCAACTGTGTCCCAACCACAACAGGAGAGAGCATGTAACCCACACAGGGGACAACCTTGGAGCACCTGGCTCTGTTGAACAGGAAGTATTACACTACTGGGCCCCATAGAACACTTTTTATGTAAGGCCACTCTTTCAATACAGGAAGACATAACTGATCTGCCAAATACCTAGAAACAAACAGAGAGTTGGGCAAAATAAACAGACAGAAAAATATGTTCCAAAAGAACAAGAACAAGACAAAAAAAAAAAAAAAACCAGAAAAGGAAATAAACAACATAGAGATAAGCAGTCTACTAGATAAAGAGTTAAAAAATAATGATCATAAGGATGCTCACCAACTCAGAGGAATGAATGAACAGTTGAGAACATCAACAAAGATATAGAAAATATAAAAAAGCACCAACTGAAACTGAAGAAT
>NW_011898462.1:0-898 GCF_000151845.1 Pteropus vampyrus | reverse complement strand
CACCAACTGAAACTGAAGAATATAATAGCTGAAATAAAAAAGAATACACTAGAGGGAATCAACAGCAGATTAGATCATTCAAAAGAACAAATCAGCAACATAGAGATAAGCAGTCTACTAGATAAAGAGTTAAAAAATAATGATCATAAGGATGCTCACTAACTCAGAGGAATGAATGAACAGTTGAGAACATCAACAAAGATATAGAAAATATAAAAAAGCACCAATTGAAACTGAAGAATATAATAGCTGAAATAAAAAAGAATACACTAGAGGGAATCAACAGCAGATTAGATCATTCAAAAGAACAAATCAGTAATCTAGAGACATGGCAGTGGAAATTACCCAATCAGAATAGTAAAAAGTAAAAGAATTTTTAAAAATTAAAAAGATAGTTGAAGGGACCTCTGAGACAACATCAAGCCTACCAATACTCACATTATAGGGATCCCAGGAAGAGAAGTGAGAATGAAAGGTACAGAAAACCTTTTTGAAGAAATAATGGCTAAAAATTTCCCTAACCTGGTGAAGGAAACAAGCATCCAAGTCGAGGAATTACAGAGTCACAAACAAGATGAACCCAAAGAGACCCACAACAAGATACATTAGAATTAAAATTTCAAAAGATAAAGAGAGAGTCGTAAAAGTAGCAAGCAAAAAACAACTAGTTAAGTACAAGGGTACACCATAAGACTCAGCTGATTTTTTAGCAGAAATTTTGCAAGCTAGAAGAGAGTGGCACTAAATTCGAAGCGATGAACCTATAACTGAGAATACTATACCTAGCGAAGTCATTATTCATAATTGAAGGAGAGGTAGTTTCCCAGACATGCAAAAGCTAAAGGAGTTCACCACCACTAAACTGGCATTACAAGAAATGTTAAAGGGGCTTTTTTTT
>NW_011898461.1:3398-5308 GCF_000151845.1 Pteropus vampyrus | reverse complement strand
CCAGAGCTAGCATCACCACCTCAGCGCTAGCTCAGATCATCAGGCCTAAGATTCCCATAGGAGCACTGGTCTGTGGTGCCAAAATGTTGGGGACGGCTGCTCTAAGGAACTAAACCACTGTGCTCTGCCTTCAGCCTGAAATTCTTCCCTCCCATCTCCAGCAGGAGAAACCGGGCAGGGCTCCTGCAAAGAGCTGAGCTGGGCCACACCACCTGGAAGCCCAAAGCAGGTGGGCGCGTAGACCTCAGCTCAGTGTGACCGCCCCACAGCTCACCAGAGCTCCGTGTCTAAGGATTGGCTCGGGAGTTGCCTACGAATCTGATGGCACAAGGAGCAGCTTAAAGTTTTATTTTACAAAACAGAATAAATTAAAAATGCATTAGGAAGGAGGCCCTTACTTAACTACAGGGTGTGCTAATGGGCTTGCAGCCTGTGCTCCCTCCTCCTTTAAGCTCTTAATGACTGAGCTTTAATGTATTTTATTTCTTGAAAAACAATCCCACAAGTGCTCAGTACAGTCGGAAAAACATTTCTAAAATCATTAGACCGCTGCACGGTAAATATTCATCACAACCACAGCTCCTACCTGCTTGCCATGAGGTACTGATTTTTTTCCTTGCCTTGTTTTGCTCTCTTGGTGTTCATTTCTCTTCTATTCCCCTTTCTTTGCCTCCCCCACAACCCTCCCCCCATCCCCCAAGATCCTCACTGACAGGTGAAGCAAGACTTGGTAAGGCCATCTCTGAAGAGATATATTTTCAAAGGGAGAAGAGTCTCTGTCAATATTGATCAAGTAGGAACCACCCCCTGCCTGCTTAGGGTGTCTCAGTCAATTTCAGGTGGGTACGGTAGCCCCGCTTCCCTGAGACTCCATCCTTGTCCTTCAGCTGACATCTGAAACTCTACCATGAGGACAGCATGATCACACGTAGGGAAATTATTAGTTTGGCCATTCAGAGGTCTGAAATCCAGTTCTAGCCCTACTGATATCATTGAGTGACCTTGGGCAGGTCACCTCACTGCTCTAACGCTTAGAATGATTGTCTCTAAAATGACAATGCTGGGCAAACGTTCCCCCAGTTGACGCTCTATGATCTCTTTAGCTGAAGAGCTGGATTTCAATCCCGTGCTGGCCACTTACTAGCTATGTCACCATGGGCAAATTTGCTTAACTTAGGTGAGCCTCATTTTTCTCACTTTTAAAACTATATGTACATATGTATAGAATATATATCTGAAAAGAGGATATTGAAATTTAAAATGCAGAAGATATGTAGAGCCCCCAGCACGGCGCCCAGCACATGTCAGTGCTCAACAACATTAACTGTCTCTGGCCTGCACCTGTATCCATTCTCGTCCTCTTGGATCATATCAGACAGGAGCTGCGTCTGATATGCTGGAGAGACATGGAGAGCATAATTGTCCTGGGGGCAGCAAGGGAGTGGTCACAGAATGGGAGGAGGGGGTGAAGACAAACTTTCCACTTGACATTTTTGCCTAGTCTGGACTCATGTCCCCAGATCTAGAGGAGATGGGATTGGTTGGGCCTCTTCAGGTGAGAATATTAACAAGGATATAGGGGTCTCCTCACAGATGAGGGTCACCAAGCCTCCACCTTCTTCAGTGCACACTCCTGTTGCTTCCATATGTTTTAAAGCTGGTTTTTATTTGTATACCTATACTCTACAAAAGACTTGAGCATATATTACTTTATTTGATCTCCAAAGTCTTCTGAGGTGGGTAAGAATTGTTATAACCCCAGTTTACAGATAACTGAAGTCCACAGAAGTTTACCCCAAGGCCAAATTGATAGTAAACGAAAGAGTCGGGTCAAACATCCAGACCTACCAATTCCGCATCTGAAGGTATTAACCAAATTTTTCTTTACTCACAGCTCTTCAGAGACACAA
>NW_011898461.1:0-643 GCF_000151845.1 Pteropus vampyrus | reverse complement strand
CTGTATGTTACTATCAATCTAGTAATAGTATTTATATCTTCTTAGGACTAAATAAGATAAAGTGTTTTAAAAATGCCAACATGTAAGATGTGCTTAATAACTGTTAGCTATAATCCTAAGAAAATTATATAAAATCTGAGCAGAGATGTTCATTGAAGCATTGGTTAAAACATAAAAATAGATCAATCTGAATGTTTAACAATATGATAATCCATATAATGGAATAAAACACAACCATGAGAAGATGTTTACCAAGTTCCATTATAATAGGGTGATACCAATTGAGACCTTTATCCTGAGAATAGTGCAGTTTAAGCAGAGATAGAGAATGGTTGAAAAGAAAATAATTAAATATTATAGGGACTAAATTTGAAGGAGACCTGATTCTTAACCTTGAGACTTCCCATACTGACAGAATTGATAAAAGTGGCTTTTTATTATGGAGATACAAAATAAAGTCATCTTTTTTAGGAAGTATGGTATTTTTGAAGAGGGTTTATCCACTCTTTATCTCCCTGTGGGAGAGGAGATTGAGAAAATGCAACTTGTCACCACCTTCAAGCTAAAAAAGGCAGTTTCCAAGAGAATGGTTTGTAAATGTAGGGGGCATACCCAAGGAGGGCCTGGCATCCTATTGTTAGGT
>NW_011898460.1:2520-4674 GCF_000151845.1 Pteropus vampyrus | reverse complement strand
CCATATTTCTCTCCCAAAAATTTCAGGGAATTTTGTCAAGGAGGCTAGTAAATTTGTGGACAATCATGGTCACCTGTGAAGCTAAAGTTACACAGTCTTTCTCTCTTAATGGAAGGAAGGTCTGGAAACGACTGTAATTGTAAATATAATTGACCTTGCCTAACGCTCTCTAACATTCTAGAAGAAATGATACTTTTTCCTAGAAGTTAGGGGTGTTCTAGAAGGTTCTGGAAAACTTTCAGCCAATCCTGGGAGTTGGCAAGCAAACGTCTCTAGAAAAATAAACACTAAAAGTCCTAAAACTTTAGGCTCTTTTACACACACACACACACACACACACACAGGCTCCAAACCAAAATATTTCTAAGGTTTTTCAGTGTGCAGAGATAAAAGCACATTTTCTTCATATAAAGAGAATTTCTTTTATACCAAATTGATCTTCTTCAACATATGAAAACTTACATTTCTGAAGTCATAATCAATCGTGTGTCTTGGGCATATTTAACGCAATTTAGTTTTCTGATTTTAAAATGTTGGCTGACCCTTAACAATTTTAAAAGGTTAAAATGGTATAGGCCTCGCAACTGTCAGCAACTCTCTTATTAGGAAAAGAATTTGTACAAATTGAACATTTCAGTATGGGATCTTATCTCTTCTTCATGACAGCTAGTCCCAGGCAAGCTTGGGCAAAGCAGCTCTAAGCATTTATTGCTTCTCTAAGCCAGGAATTAGGGCTGTGAGCTGTTTAGAGAGAGAGTTAGTTGTTCCCAGAATTGACATTCAAATAGTAACAAATTTCTCTTTCTCGCAGACCAAAATTCAGGCAGAAATGAACTCAGACTGCTTTGCATTGTCAAGTGTGGCCACAGCCCCCTGCCGGCCCCATGCCCCAGCCCACCATCCATCAGAGATTCTGGTCCAGCAGATGATGCTCAGCTTATGTCCTAGTTTATCCCAGGAGAGATGCTCTCCATAGCTGGAGCCTCCCGTTGGATGAATCAGGTCATTTCAAGCAGCAATTTGACAAGGCTCTTCTAACCTCTAGGACATTTTTTCCAGTCTTTTATAGTATCTATAGCAACATGGACCTTATCAAGGTGTAAACGTGTGTGCAGAAGCCCCTCACATAGCCCCTCCCCATCCTTCAGCATCACTTGACATCTGAGCTTCTTCTCATTAATAACCCATCCTCTGACCACCTACCAGCCTCAGCTCATCCCTGGCCCCATCCTTTGTCCCAGATCCACCCCATCCCTGGGCCTGGTCCCTCCACATTCTCTTTCACCCTGACCTCTGATATGGGGCGAAGCTAAGTCAGGGAGCCTGGATGAGGGGCAGTGGCAGGGCTGCACACTGTAGAGCTTATCCATGAAGCTTTCAGTGCCATGAGCAAGCACATCTTGTTACAGTGACACAATCCTTATCTTGTCAGACAGCAATATCCCATGTTGAGAGACTGAACCTAGCAGGGCAGAAAATGAGAAAGATACCAAACCCAGATTGTCACGGAAAGCATTTATCAGAAGCCAATACAACTCGAATCCATGGATACAGGGTCAGGAAGCAGGAAGCAAACCTCAATGTTGTTGCACGTGGTGAGACTCAGATCACTCCTTGATCAGAAAGCTAGATCTCCAGGCCTGGACCGCAGGGCCCCGAGACAAGGGCAGATTCCTTGATAATCTCTGCCTCACCTTGAAGAAGCCAAACATTACGTTGCTGACAGCGCCATCTGGTGGTTACACGCCAACCTGTGGAGCCTAAAGCCACCAGCAAAATCCCAGCCAAAAGGGTTCAGAAAAGTCAGTTTCGCTTTGTTTTTGATTCTCTTTCTCACCTGATCCCTCCTATTTAATCATCAGGATTTTTCTGGCACTTTTAATGAGCATGATGAGGAAAATTTTTGCTAAACCCCAGTTCAATTTGAAATAAAATAATTTACTCTTTTTCTTTGCTGGGGTGTATTAGGCATGAAATCAGCCAGAAGCAATGTGGAAATGTGCCAGCCAATGGTGGCCCCCTCGATGACTCTGCAAAGGCAGGAAATGAGGACAGTGGAGAGCCTTAGTTGGCTGCCCTTGGGGCTGCAGAGGCACTTTACCTTTCTGCCCTCCTCCCAGAATGAGTATCTATGACTGCCAAATTATTCAGGGG
>NW_011898460.1:0-1350 GCF_000151845.1 Pteropus vampyrus | reverse complement strand
GCGTTAGAAAATAAAGGCAGATATCCCCCTGCACACCTTAGATTGGGGGCTCAGATTCACAGTACCCCAACTATATGGGCAGAAACAGACTTTGCAGAAATCTGCTACTAGAATTAGAGGGACCCAGGAGGAAATATAAAATGGAGACTGAAGACAAAGACCCTGAAGTAAGGAATTAAAATCCAAGCATTAAAATCCAGGAGCCACACACAGCAAACATGGACAGGCCTGGTGTTTGACCACACTGGTGAAGGGTGACTCCCAGATTCTTAATGAGAGCTACCCAGAAACACAAATCAGAGCCTGTGATTCACAGCTATAGCTCTTGTGTGTGGTCACCTTGTCTTTTGAGATCTCAGTAAAATTGGCCTGAGCATCCTTCTTCTGTAGGAGGTCAGGTGAATTTCTGGGGTGGCACTGTCAGGGACTCCCCCTCTGCGGGAAAGCCCAACAGGAAACCAGTAAGGGCGGCCACCTCGCCCAGGAGAATCGACAGGGTCTCTGAGCTGTCAGTCTTTCTCCCTTTCCAGGAAGGCCTTAAGAAGACGATTTTCTTTCCTTCAGATACAAATATGTTACTCCATCCCCCTTAAGACTTAGATCTATAGTCAGTTTTGTTCTCGAAAAGAAATTACTCAATTGTGAAAACTCATCAAGCTGAACACTTAAGATCAGTGCATTTTATTGTGTGTTAAAGAGCTCTCAACCTGAAAAAAAAAAAAAGGTAATATCTGCTATGGGTATTCGTAAAATCTGAGAGCACAGACAAATATAGGTCATCAAAAAGACATCATCATTCTGTGAAAAATGATACTTCTACACTTTGGGACACCCTAGATTTGGGTTAGGTTAATGAAGACTGAATATATATTATAATGTTCTTATTCTAGAGTGTTGGTTCAATCATTTTCCACACTAGGAATTACCTGAGTGGGACAGGCCCAGGTGAGCAGCCCCGACGCTGTGCTGGCAAGCACAGAGGTCATGCCATTGAGGGCGGGGGGGAGAGATCCATTACGGTTTTTTTTTTTTAACTGGATTGGGAGAGAAAAGTTTTAAACTCTACTGCTGTCCACTGTACTTTCTTAAGTCAGTTTGTTTCCCTTCCCTGAGCATTAAACATTCAACTGTAAAAGGAGTAAGATGGACAAGGTGATCACTACATCTTAAATTTTGTGATCGGTTCTGTATTTTTTTTTTTATCTAGAAGCACTCAGGCGACTTTCATTGTAAATCACGTGAGTGAGGCATTGTATGAGTCAGCGGTCCCCAACCTTTGTGGCACCAGGCACCGGTGCTCCTATGAGAATCTAATGCCTGATGATCTGAGGTGGAGCTGAGGCGGTGATG
>NW_011898459.1:0-5979 GCF_000151845.1 Pteropus vampyrus | reverse complement strand
CCTTTTAATCAATGAATGTTATTGGACAGTATTTTAGTTTTTGTTAGAAATTTTTATATTACAGTTTATCTAATGTTACTAAAAGTGCTGAAATGCTTTAGCTATGGCTCAAATGGCTAAAAATTCATTGAGATGCTATGAGATGGGCCTCATTATGTTGTTAATTCTTACCCATTAGCCTATAATAACATAAGTCAATATTTGTTATTATTATTATTGACTCCATTTTATAAAACAAAAAACCGAGTTTTGGCATGATTGCATCCCTAAGGCCGTTCTCCTAAATGGTGCAGTATGGATTTGATTCCAGGCAGCCTATCTCCACATTTTGTACTCTTAAACATATCCTAATTCAGTGACCAATTCTTCAGTCGCTTCAGTGTCATCCATGACATATGTTAGAATTTTAGTATTTTAGAGAAGATTTCTTCAGGCTTTCACCCCACAATTGAAATATAACCCTCTGGTTGTATTCTTGACCAAAAAGTCAAGTAGTATCTACTGGAATGCTTCCAGCACTGAAGAGCTCACTACTTCATGCTGGCAGTCTTTGTTGCTGGGTAAGTTCTTCCTTATTTTGAGCCCATCTGAAGGTCAGATTAGATTTCCTAGCAATTATAGTATATTGCTGTCTCTATTTAACGTATAGGCAAATAAATGTTCTAGATTTTTTTTGGTAATAGCTTTATTGAGATACAATTCATATACCATACAATTCACTAATTCACGAAAGCGTTTTCCTTATATTCACAGAGTTGTGCAGTCATCACAACAGTCAAGTTTTGAACATTTTCATCACTCTTAAAAGAAATCCCGTACCTTTTAGCGATCACCTCCCCATTTTCCCTTAACAGCCCTCAGCAACTATTTATCTACTTTTTATAAATTTGCCTGTTTCGGTCACTTTATAGAAATGAAATGTTATAATATGTGGCCTTTTGTGACTGGCTTCTTTCACTTAGCATAATGCTTTCAAGGTTCATCCATCTTGTTGCATGTATCAGAACTTTATTCCTTTTTATGGACAAATAATAGTCTCCTTATGAATATAGCACATTATGTTCATCCATTCATCACTTAATGGACATTTGAGTAGTTTCTACATTTTGGCTATTATGAATAATGCAGTTATAGACATTTGTTCCAAATGTTCTGTTGACTGAACAGTCTGGTCTCCTTGCTCCTGCACTGTATTGGTTAATATGAATATAATATTTTACATGGTAAAATCTTCTGTGGTTGCTTTTTTGGTCTGATTTTACCTTACTGGATGTTTGAAATTTCGTGTGGTCTTTTCATTCCAACCTTGTAATCTCTACCAGTTGGTTAAGTCTCCATTCTCTGTCTTCATTCATATCATAGATCAAAATATTGTACAGGTTGGGGGTAGCTTCTCTACTATATGGCTTATTACTGTGTAAGAGGCAGGGCCATCTCCTCCTAGCCACTGATCTGTGTACAATTAGGGGATTAACATTTTTACGTTAATATGAAGTATCTCAGGTTATAAAAACATACTTTTATTTTTGCTAACACCAAAATGTTCTAGTATTATAGTATTACCTATTCAAATTTCTCATCTCTAGTTAGGTTAATTAGTTGTTTCATGTTCCAGTTCAGCCCAGAATTTGAATTTGGGCTTTTGCACCACTTATTATCAGAATGAACTTGGGCAAGTTAGTTGAAGCTTAACTTGGTTAATTTTCTCATCTGGAAAATGAGGATAATAGTAGTGTATAGATCAGAACGTTACTGAGAGGGTCGAATGAAGGAATCCATACACAGTACTCATTGTGTGCAGGGCACATTTTTAAGGCCTGTATTTCAAAGAAGAAAACGGAAGCCAGAGGATTTTGTGTGACTTTCTTGGTGGCACAGGTGGAGCTACACAGAGCAAGCAGAACACTTCCTGTTCCTTTGGAAACTTGTTCCTTTAAGGTTTCAGTCTCAGAAGGAAATGGAGCACACACCTGTGGAACTTTAGATTTCTTAGGAGTCGACCAGGTTCTACACTGCCTTTCCTCAGTGGTGTTGTCTGTGATATTTTCCTGTGTGTGCTTATCATTGTGGGCCATGTTCCATAAACAAAGGTGTCAGTCATATTGGAAACTCTGCTGGTCACCATATAGAGAAAACTTCTGCACATGAACACAGCCCAGCTCATTGAGGATCTGCCTACCCAGTGATGGCGGTAAATGAAGATAGCCATCTTATTCAAGTCTGTGAATTATTATTTATTCAAATCTTAATAATCTCTTTAAGAGAACTGAGTATAATCTCTACGTCATTATCAGATTTCAGTTATCACTTGGAGCTATGACTCAGTCTTGTGGAATTTTAAGGACACAATTTAAAACATTCCTGGTTACATTTTAAAAGGTGGTTTGTTGTCCTTAGATTTGTCAGACCTTCGGCCACCAATTTTAAAGTTGTGGTACCAAATTATTATTTGAAGATAGTCACAAAGCCCCCAGCCCTTTGAGGCCTTAGAGAAACCAAAAGGTTGAGTGAAGACAGACATCGTATTGCTAATTCTCTTCAGATGCTGTTGTGGAAATGATATGGATTTCTTTTTGTATTCAAGATTAAGGATATTTAAATTAATGCTTATATGTAGTCGTTTTCTTTCTGTTATGTTTGACAAAATGTCAGGACCATATCATAGAGCCATATTCCTCAAATTTATGTACAGACCCTTTATCAGCATCTTGCAAGAACCCCATGAATTGATCCAAGCTTCACAAATATAACATATTTAAGTTTTATTGCATAAAAATGTCTTTCGACCGCCAGTTATCAGGAATCTTGTCTGGTTTGTTGTTCATAAATGAGAGTATTTTACTTTTAGTGTATCATAGTCAGAAAAACCCTGAACTTGTTGACTTTGGAGAATATCCTAGTGGTCTTCCAATCTCATTTCGAGAAGCCTTGCCCTAGAGGTGAGCCAATTGGTAGGAAGGAAGGGCTCTGATTGTCTCCAGGAGGTTATAGGTTATATATTCAAGGAAGCCCTGGGTCAGGCTATAAGATGTCATCTTTTCTTTTGAGATTTTTTTTGGTTGCAAGTTTTCAGGTAATTTTATTTAAAAAATTATGTAAGTATGTATATGTATGTATCACTTAAATGTATATTGATTTACCAACCTCAGATTTTGGGAAATCTTATTTATAGCTGACATCCACGTTTTTCTTAAATACATGATAATCGTGCTCTCCTATCCCTGCATTCTTGCCCTGCTCCAATTGCCTTGAGTCGCACAGTTGGTTGGTTAGTTTTTTTACATGGCTTCTTACTTGGTACCTACCTGGTTCTGTTTGTGGTTCCTGGACCACTGAAGGAGGAGATGATGACAACTTTGTTACCTAGCTGGGTTTGTGTTTATCTCTGAGTGATGAAACTATTAGTTTATTCGGGCTGCCATAGCAAAATTTAAAATTACAGAAATTTATTCTTTCACAGTTCTGGAAACCAGTAGTCAGAAATCTGGCAGGACCATGATCCTTCTGAAGGCTCAAAAGAAGAATCTGTTCTTCCCCCTTTCTAGTCCACTACAGCTCTAGACTGGTTCTAGCTGACAAAAACACAAATGCAAAATTCTGGATGCTCAGCGGAAGAATATCTCTTACTCCAAAGAGCTGGCACATTTCCTTCCAGGGAGCTAGGTGATGTGTGCATCATTCTCCATTTTTCATTTAAAAAAAACAAAACAAAACAAAAATAGCACATACTAGGCACAGAGTAGGTGTGGGGGATACCTTTCAAAGCATTACAGATTCTATTTCTGTCTTTAATTGAGTTTGCAGTCCACTGGAGACTCTCAATGCATTACCTCTTGCTTTGAACTTTTACCACTGCTGGCCATCCAGACATTTCCCTCACTCTGTCTGTCTGCCCTCTCAGAGATTCGTGCCTGCAGTCCACAAGTGACAACTTAGTTTACTGGTTGAGTGATTGAAAATATGTGTACATGAAAATTCATAGCAGCCCTAAGGGAGGAAATGAAGCCAGTGCAGTTGGTGGGCGAGGGACAGCCGTCATTATCTTCTCTCCCCCAAATGGAAGCTACCCTCTGGAGAAATCAGAATAGGCCATGAAGTATATAACCTGACTGTTTCCAACAGTGAAATGGGCTTTCTCTTCAGGGTGTGATATGTGTTGATCATCATCATCTTCATCTTCATTGATCTCTTTCTCTTCATGTACACAACTTGTTAAACATATGCAAAGCGTAGACCCTGTGCCAAGTAATTTTTGCACATTACCATATTTAATTCTCATACAACCCCCAAAGGGAGCTACACATGGTTATGATCCCGTTTAACATATGAGGCAAACGAGTCTCGGAGGAAAGCAGTTATCTGTTTAGATTCCTGTAGCTAGCATGTGTCTGAGCTGTCTGATCTAGAGCCTAAATTTTACTGTTAAACCATCCTGTCCGTTTACTCATCCTGTAAAATGGGCTGTCAGGAAACAAAGTCTAACATAAATTGCAGTTATTTTCATGGCAGTGCAGTGATGTATTCAAGGTCCACTTGCTTTTGGATATTTCATTGCTCTTCTGGTTTCTTCTTGGTTCGCTTTTGGAATATAATGGATCTGGAATAAACAGGGCCCCAGTCTTTTGAGTGTCTTTTTTCTTCCATCAGTGCTTTAAGTGGGAAGGTGTTTGCAGATCAGGGGTGCATGGCGTTCCTCACAGGGGGCGGGGCAGGGTGCTCTAAAGAACTCAGCGTGGAGATACGAGGATATCAGGGAAAGCTCTGCCATCTTTAGCTAGGGGAAATTTAGGCAGGTTGTTTTCTAATCATGTGAAGTTCGAGGCATAATTACCCAGAGAAGTCTGAAGCTTTACTCTTTGGTCAGACCTCTTTGGAGTGTCCTATCAGCTCTAAGTGTAACCTAGGTTCTAATGAAATGGGTAAAATTCTTTTCTCCTTTCTTCCTTTCACACCTCCGTGTCTCTCTTCCTTAAATATATATAGAACATTTACCCTAAGACATTATTCTTGGTGCAGGAATTATAGCAGTGACCAGAAACAGATGAAAACCCTTGTCCCTATGGGCGCTTATGTGTACGGAACAAAATAGAACCTTCGGGAGAGCAAGAAGCCACAGCACGTGGTTGTCCTGTGAACTATAGTTACATTGTAGGTAGTTTGTTAGGCAATAATTCTGGTGGAGAGAAATGTTGTAAATGTTTATTTCTCCTTGCTTTCTTCTGTGCCACCCTTTTTTATTAATGCATTTTTAAAGGAAAATCACTGAGTTAGTTGGTACTCTCATTTAGATAATTTTCCCAATTCATTGAAGACTTATCAGCTTTTGTGTTTTGTCCCACTGTAGACGGGTGTGGGTCTGTTTAAAACAGGGGTCTCTAACCCCTAGGCAGTGGACCCAAGTATGGGTCCGAGACCTACTGGGGACCCAGACTGCACAGCAGGAGGTAACCAGCAGGCAAGTGAGCGAAGCTTCACCTGTGTTTGCAGCTGCTCCCCAACGCTAGCATCACCAGTGGCCTCAACTCCACCTCAGATAATCAGACATTAGATTCTCATAGAAGCACTGGTCCCTTGTGCCAAAAAGGTTAAGGACTGCTGGTTTAAAAAATGAACCATTAGTACTTACATAGAAATTTAATCCAGGTTTAGGAGTGTACAGATGCCTCATGAAATCTGACAGTGATTAAGATAAAAACCAATTTCTTTGTTTGGTTTGGGAGGGATGGGGCCCAAATCCAGAAGCATAGTCATGGGCTATAATTTCAGTGCTTATGCCTTTTAGAAAAGTTAAAAGCAGGCACTAGAGGAATCAGGGAGATCATTTAGTAAATTATATAAATGTCTAACCATTGTGCTGTATACCTGAAACTAGTAAAAAAATTGTCAACCTTTTTTTCTGATGATTAATTTAAGCAAGACCAAATTATTACCTAGGTGTATATAACCCTAATATTTGTGTGTATGTATATTAGAATCCTA
>NW_011898458.1:0-3574 GCF_000151845.1 Pteropus vampyrus | reverse complement strand
ATAGGGACATAGGGTCTTCGGGTTCTTTTGCTCTGTAAGTTCTCTCTCTTTCCCCCTCCCTTCCCTCTTTTTCTCGGTAACTCATATATGTCGAAATTGGGTCATTTGTCCTGTGGAGCTTCCGTAAGTTGCATCCCTATGGCGACATTCAACGTGTTCTTTTGCCTTCAGCATTTCCTCTAAATTGGCAGTTGATTCTGGAGACTTAGCTTCACATTTGCTTTTTTGGCACCGTGGCTGCTGGTGCGGTGCTCCTCCTGGGACATCGATAGCACCCACGTCTCTGTGGCGTGAGCACGTGAAGCACGTGGCATCTCATCGTTTATCGGAGGTTGCAAAATGGTGACATTCGGAGTTCCCGTGTCCTCTCGGTTTGTTGTCTGGGAAACTCGTGTAAAGCGAGGCTCCTCTCGTAGTGTTTCGTCACCCCGAAGATGCAGTCGGTACAGAAAAGGTAGCACCGATGCCCGTTTTTGTCCCTCGACGAGTTATTTACTAGTTTTCAGAATACGAGTTCACCTCCCCACACCGCAAAGGTGACCGGCGAGTCGTGGTTAGTCTTGGCGTCTTTAGGAAGTCGTGCATTTAAGCAAACTTGAATTCTATTCTCATGGATGCTCAGTGGTCCCACCTGTGTCCAGGCTGGCTTCGGAGTCCTCAGATACGCCATCTGTCGTCTTTGATGCTTGCTTTGCTTTCTAAGCTGTTCCAGCCTCCTCTCCATATTTCTTATCCTGGTTTTCAAATCAGCTCTTTTTCCAAGGAACTTTAGTTCCTTTTAGTGCTGTCGTCAGATTTTTTTTTTTTTTTTTTTTGCTGTGTGACCCTGGCTAAGTCACTTAACTTCTCTGAGCCTCCATGTCCTCATCTGTAGAGCGGGAGTAATGATGTCCATGCTGGGGAGTGTAATGAGCATTAAACCAGAGAGTAACATGATGGCAACTCTTTAGATAACACAAACTGTGGGCCGGGCACTTTTCCTGTGAACCAGGCAGCCTCAGAGCCACCTCGCTAGGAGGTGTCACTGTTCCCGTATAGATCAGAGGCCAACACGCTTTCTGTAGAGGGCCAGACAGTAAATGCTTGAGGCTTTGTGGACCTCTACGATCACTGTCACAAGTATCCAACTCTGCCACTGCAGCTTGAAAGCAGCCACAGACAGTACGTGAGTGAGCACGGCTGTGTGCCAGTAAACTCCATTTACTCCCACCGAAATTTGAGTCTCCAGTGCCTGTTACGAAATGCTGTTCTTTTGGCTTGACTGTAAAAACCGTTCCTAGTTCACGGGCTGTACAAAAACAGGCATCGGGCTGGATTTGGCTGTGGTTGGCCGACTCCTGATACACACGACAGAAGGGAAGTGGCCGTTGGGTCACCTGGCTTGTAGGGAGCAGGTCTCTGCTCTTCCCACAATGCCTCACTGGTCTCTGCAGCGCCCAGGGAGGGGCCTGGGACAGGCGGGTGGAGAGGGACTCGGCCGAATTCGGCAGCACCCAGGGCAAGCGTGGAGAGCGCAAAGCCCCGGAGCCTGTTTCAGTCCTGATGTGGCGTAGACGCGGCCTCCTTTAGGGCTGTGACATGGGTGGGACTTTTTGACGCTGGTAACATTTCCAGCAGAGCATTCGAAACTATTTTCTGGAAGGTGTGTGGTATATTCTAAAAACGTTCGTCCTTTTTCCCCAGTGAAACGGTTGCCGACCACCACTCAGTGTCTCATACAGGTTTCCTCCGTTTTCCCCACTCAGAAACGCGAGGTCAACACCGTGCTGGCTGACGTCATCAAGCACATGACTCCGGACCGCGCGTTCGAGGACTCGTACCCGCAGGTAGCAGACTCGCATGTCTCACGCCCACACTGTTGGGGATTTCGTTCCGTCGAGTGAAAATGGCAGCATGTCACATGGGTCAGGCCATGAAGTCTGAGTCCCGGCCCTGCCAGATCGTCCTCGCGTGCCCTTCACTCAGTGACTCGGCCTCGTGTCTTGGTTTTCTCATCTGTGGGGGGGGGTGACAACAGTCCTGTCGGAGAGGCTGCGAGGACTAAGCTGCATGCCGTGTGGGAAACCCGGGCACAGTGGCTTGGCTATAGTTAGGCGCCTGTGGTTTTCAGTTAAACTCACTCTTTTATTTGGGAAAAAATGGAAGTTTATTGGAATGTTGAAAGAATAGCTCAGAGCAGTCCTGTTATTCTTTACTCAGATTCACCAACCGTTAACTTTTCCATCTTTGTGTTATCGTTACGTGTACACACATATCTACGCACGTATGTGCATGTAAAGTTTTTCTGAATCGTCGGAGGACACATTGCGTATATCATGCCACGTTGCCTCTGAATTGTTCACCGAGTGTTTCCTAAGAACAGGGACGTGTGACACAGGTTAGTTACCGACTCAAAGGAGTTTAACGTCAACACGTCACCGTCTGCTGCGCTTTCGTCAATAATGTCCTGGGTGGCAGATTTTCTCCCTTCCAGTATAGACTCCAGCTCAGAGTCACTTACTGTAACTTTTTTTTTTTGTTTTTAAGCGAGGCAACCCTTGGTTGACCTCACAGATTGCAAGGACCTTGTCAGCTTACAATTCCTTATTTTTCACACCTACAGCACCTGGTCTTGCTGGGTGGTCTCCCATCCAAGTACTAACCAGGCCCGACCCTGCTTAGCTTCCTTACTTACTGTAACTTTAGACCTAAGTAAGATTTCATGTTTTATTTAATAACATGACGTTCTGGCACTTATTGCCTGTGATGGATTTCCAGCTTAGTGTAGGGAAATTAGTTACATATTCTTATAAGAATTTTAGAATCCTTCCATTTTGCTAATTTAAGAAACTTTCACCATTCGCTACTGAACGTGGTTCGTCATTACAATCTGTTGAGCAGTACCGACTGCCCGACATTTTTTAGGCGTGATGTAAGCAGTTCGCGGGCTACACAGCAGGCTGTTGGTAAATATCGAGTGAATAAAGTGTATAATGTTGACGATATTTCAGTAAGACTTTGCTAGGGACCAAATTAATTGAAAAGTTGAAGTACCGTAATGATTTGAATGCAGTCCATTCCTGAGAGAGAGTAATTATAATTCTCATACCCGAAAGCAGCTTGTAACAGGTGCCCTGGGGTCAGCCGGCCTGCATTCAGGACGGCCACCCATATGGGTTCTGAGCCTCTGGTCTTAAGTGAGGATCACGTCACTGTGGAGGAGTGGCTTACTCCACGTTGGGGATAGGGAAGGTACAAAGTGAGCCTAAAACATTGTCTTGTGCCAGAAAGTAAGGAAGTACTCAAAAAACTGATTGGACGGTAATGATTATAACCCAGTGAATACAGTAGGGTCCAGATTATTCCTATGAGAAATAGATAAATAAATCGATGCGGGGAAAGGTGGGCGGGGTGCCAATTGAGAAATGTGGAAGAAATGGTAGAGTTAAAAAAAATCGCCATTCGCAGCTATCTCAATAAAGACAATCATTAATCTTAAGGCAAGAATCATCAACAGAGGCTACATCTAAGGAGGTGGTCTGATGAGCAGGATATTTTCATATCTCATGGTGTCTTGCCATAGAATGAGTATTAA
>NW_011898457.1:2511-4054 GCF_000151845.1 Pteropus vampyrus | reverse complement strand
CGTAGAAGACTTGGAGCTTCTTCCTCCCTACCTGGCACTGTCACCCACTGCCCCCGGGATGGGTGCTTATCAACTTCCTTTCTGAATACTCCCACCATTTGGAAAATGTAGGCATGAGAGCAAGGAGTCACCGATATCGATTGATGTTTTGGTCTAAGAAGCCTGGTCCGTGGGCTCCGTACTCAGCTGATCAGGGAACTGAAACTTCGAACTGTCTTTATTTTCAGTAAGAGTGGACAGAGGTAATGGTGATATCGACAGCGCTCTATTGCCCGCTGCTGCCCTTTGGGGGGCCGTGTCTCAAAGAGAGAGGCTTGAGTCAGCCCCCTGCCTCTGACTCTTCTGTCTGTGTTTTTCTGTCTCCTTTCTTCCTTCCTCCCCACCCCCCTTTCTTCCCTTCTTATTTTTTTCCTACATCTCTAGATGGATTTTTAATGTTAGGGTTTTAAAATCAGCATCACACATGCACATAGTATAAAGTCGTAGTTTTACGAGGCGTGTTGTGTTAGGAGCTCAGCAGCCCCCTCCATTCCACTTCCAACTCCCCAGAGGCTGCCACTTTCTAATCTCAGAGATCCACATCTCTAAGTGACATCCTTATGCCACTGCTTTATGATCGTTCGGTTTTAGGCATTATCCATAGATATCCGCTGGGAGAGAAGAAGGCTTAGCTCCCTACCCCCAATATTCACAGTACCATCCCTTGCCCTCACATTGTGATATGACCGGCTCAGGACTCAGTGTTGACATTGCCCCGATGGATCAAATGCTAAGCAGGATTGTAACCTGCAGTACACACTTTTGGATACAATTTTTACATTCTTTTCTTGCAGGTAACAATGGTCTGGTGTTAGTTCGTTGCTTAGTTTTCTGTGAATCTTTGCTAATTCTGCCCCTAAACTCCCCACCCTTTATCTGACTTCCTCTCCTACATGCAGACACATCTGGGGTTCTGTCAAATTTGCCATCCCGGGACGTCTCTCCTGGAGCCGTCTTGCCTGCTCCCATGAAGACAGCGTGCCCTGCCGGCCCGTGGCTCGGACGTGAGTCTGGGACGTCCCTCACCCCTCTTCTGGGTCAGAGTCCCCTTCTCCTGGGTACCGTGGGCTCCTCTTCCTCAGTTTCTGGTTTTCTCCCTCGTTTTGGTAGCGAATTTTTCAGTTGGCTTCCTGAGAAAAGGTACACGGCAGCCAGACTTTTGAGGTTTTCATGTCTCAGAAAGCATGCATTTCCCCCGACACTTGGCAGAGATTTTAGGTGGGGGGGGGTCAGTCCGGGGTGGAAACCACGTGCCTCAGAATTTCTAAGGCAGCTTCCATTCCTTCCAGCTTCCTGCGTCGCCGTGACACGGTCCAGAGTCATTCAGATTCCCGATGCCCTGCACGTGACCGGATTTTTACCTCTAGAAACTGGCGAATTTTCCCCTGGTGCCCAATGTTCAAACCTCCTGGCACTGAAGGTTTGAAAGTGTCCACTGGGTGGTAAGGAATGAAGACAGACCCCACTAAATCCCACACTGATCAGCTTTAGTGGGGTCTGTCTT
>NW_011898457.1:0-1438 GCF_000151845.1 Pteropus vampyrus | reverse complement strand
TCCCTGAGCCTCAGTTTTCTCATGTAAAGCAGGGGTAACACTCCCTGTCCTGCCCCCCTCCTGGGTGTCACAAGGTTTATAGGACACATATGCATATGTAATTCCGTCCGGTGCTACAGACAGGAGTCCTGGATGATGGACAAGAGATGCTGTCCTCAGATGGGGGCGGGGGGCGGGTCCCAGGAACCCGTCAGAAGTTGATGCTGCTTGTCACCGGGGACAGGCCCGGATGGACGGGGGCAGTGTGGTGAGGATCAGCGGGGGGAGCATGCAGGCCCGAGTGACTGTTTTGCTGATTGCTCCTTTTGCTTTCAAGGAGATTAAACTATTTTTAGTCTGCGCCACTGCTGGTGAGACGCTGGAGGAAGCCTTTCCATCGCCGAGATTTTCTGGAAGCTGCCAAGTGTGGTCTTCAACTCGATTCTGGGAGCCTCCCAAACGAGCGGGAGGGGACATTACTTTCTGGGGGCTGTGGAGACAGGCTGGCGTGCGGTGGCTCCCCAAGGTCCTTGCTGTGCTGGCCTCTGGAGCTGGGTGGCCCTGGACTGCAGAGAGCTGTAATCTGACGCGCTCGATGTTTGTAACGCTGTGTTTAAAAAAAGTAATTTATTTTCTAATTATTCCTTGTCTTGCATAACCGTGCATTGCCAAAGTGTCGCTATTTAAAATATTTATCTCTGCACGCCGCAGGAGCAGCTCTGGAGCGTGGAAGAGGAAGAAATAGGAGCCCGCGTGCTAGTCGCAGGCATGTTACTTTGACTCGTCCTGGCGGCTTTGACGTCTCCCTGTAAATACATTTATTTTTCATTAGAATGTTTCTGAGCCTGTGGCCCCCAGGAGAGCCAGTGATCACGCCGTTCCTCTGTGAGAGATGCGATAGAGGTGCTCGTGGAATGAGCCACCAAACTCGTCTCGCGCCTGTCTGAGCCGGGGCGAGGGTCCGAGTGCGTGGCCTGGGGTGCGCATTGGCAGAGGGTGTGCAGTGCTGGGCTGCATGACACTGGTGGGGTTGGGGGTGTTCGCGTGGCTGGGGACTTGGGCCATTTGGTTTGAGAGGGAAACTGAGGCCTGGAAGGAGTCTGCTTTGGAATGTAATCAGACTCATTGGCAAAGTGGGCAGCACCCTTGTGGCCTGTTCTAGCCCAGGGGCCAAGGCCTTTCTCTGCAGCTCGGCAGGTTTTGAGGTTGGGATCAGGGAATTCCTGGGTGGCTTCAAGGGGTACGCACATCTCAGAGCCTCAAGCAGAGGGCCCACCGGTTCTCAGCGTGCAGGATGGGGACTTGACAATTCTCCATCTCTGCCCATCCCTAGGCTGTGGTCTGAGCATGCCTCAGGGACTGTAAGTGGCTAGGGGCTGGAACGGTGCCTTCCTCCAGCCACCCAGGGAGCAGGCACCAGGCCTGGCTCCTCTCTCACCAACAGGCTCTTTTCTGATTT
>NW_011898456.1:3814-4203 GCF_000151845.1 Pteropus vampyrus | reverse complement strand
ATGCACATCTTATCATGTGATATTGCTTTCTGTGATGCAAAACCTATGAAAAATGCAACCTGTTTAAGATTAAGATGTTCAATAATTCAAAGTGAAGCCCATTTGACTTTTGGTGTCATGGGACCTGTGTCTTTAATCACAAACATAAATATAAAATGAGAAAATTCAGCAAATCACCTGACATTTAGACATGTGTGTGCATCCAGTTTTATCCAGAATTATAATCCTATAGATATTGTAGGACTGCATATCATCTGTGTGTCCTTGCAATCATCAATGATTTGTAGAGATTTCCTAAGCAATTAATTAGAAAAGAGGTTAGAAATCACTATATATATATTTTTTCCTTTAAAGAGTATATTTAGTTTATATTGTCTCATCTATAACTT
>NW_011898456.1:0-2219 GCF_000151845.1 Pteropus vampyrus | reverse complement strand
CAAGGAGAGAAACACACAAAGCTAAAAACTTTGGTTGTGACTTGTTGAGTTGTTGAGTTCTGGGATTAATATATATTACTACTGTTTGTAGCTGGGTAAAACAAAGGCAGATTTTACAGACTAGTAGAGTTCATACTCTGCAGAGGTATATGCTCTTAGAGGAAAAACCTTCTGCCAACTTTAATTCGCATCTCTTCGGCCCAGTTTGTCCTTGAACTTCCTGGTGTCTAAGCACCTGTGGGAAGTTGAGAACTATCTTAGCAGTGTTAACTTAAAAATAAAAAGCCAAAATGAAAGGCAGTAAGTATTTATCTGAGATAAAAAAGAATTTGAGAAGCACTCATTCTGGCAAGAGTTCAAATAGTGTTCCAATTAGGAGACAAAAGCAAGGGGTATTTATGAGAAGGGGAAGGGGAATAATTACATCAGTAGAAGAAAGGTATTTCTATACATGCAAGTAATATAGTGATTCTAATTCTAAAGAATGTTGGTAATTTTAATCTGGTAGTCATGTCTGCTTTCTTATCTTTGCAAAATAGTTTTTGAGGATATAACATGTCTTCAGGCCCAATCCAAGGTTATTGTGCCCTGTTTTAGTTTTTTTTTTTTTTTAAATTAAATTTATTGAGGTGACAATGGTTAATAAAATTACATAGGTTTCAAGTGTACAATTCAGCAATACATCATATGTATATTGAATTGTGTGTTCACCACCCAAAGTTAAATTTTTTTCATCATTATGTATTTTTCTCTGTTTTAACATCTCAAATTTTTGAGAAGTTATGCAAAGCAGTTCCTCTGGGATGGTGGCTCTGGCTCTATTTTAAAGTATCTCTGTTCCTGACAATCTGATATTTGCTTTGTGTGATTCCAGGGCTCGGTCCTTGGATCCCCCATGAAAGATTTGTATGGAAGTCCGTTGCTCAGAGAAGAAAGACCATATGCAAAGAATAGCAAGCAGAAGTGATTTATTAGGCAGAGTACACTTGGGAGAAGTCCAAATGGGCACCTCTATAAAACTTCAAGAAGTTGAGGTGGAGATTTTTATATATGGTAGAGTTTCCTTGTTCTCCTTCTGTCCCTCCTTCCTCAATTGTTGTAAATTTCCTGTGCTTCCCTCTGAACTTTCCCACCCTTAGCCCAGGAAAACGGGGGGCGGGGTGGGGGACCACAGGGGGAGTCACCCGAAGCCATTAGCTATCTTATTGTTTCATTTAGTTTCTGCCCATGGGAAAACCAAGGTGTCACTTAAAGCTGTTAGATATATTATACATTTTACTGTTTAAACTAGTCTTGGGGTCTCATTAACCCTTCATTGTCCTTCTCCCTCCAGCTCATCTCTACCTGTCTACCTACCCTATCATCTTTGCTTATGTTATTTTTCACAGCAGCTTTGCACATATGCTTCTTTTTAGCTTTAGTATTTGTGGTAAGCATATTAATGACCTCCAAAGTTGTCAACATCTTAATCCTGAAAATCTGTGAATATGTTAATCTACATGACAAAGAGGACTCAGAGTTGCAGATATAAATTCCTAATCTTTATTTACTAAACAGATATCAAATCAGGGGGATTATCTTGAATTATCCACATAGGTCCAATGAAATCACAATGTCCTTAAAAATTGGGAGTGGAAGGCAGAAGAGATAATCAGGCAGATGACAGCAAGAGAAAGTCTGAAAATAAAGTTTCTGACAAAGTGAAGGAAGGAGACATTAGCCAAGAAATGTGGGAGGGCTTTAACAACTGGAAAGAACAAGAAAGCAGATTTTCCCTCAAAGCCTCTGTAAAGGATAATAGTCTTGCACATCTCAATTTTAGCCCAGTGAGAACGGTGTTAGCTTTCTGACTTAAATAATTGTAAGGCAATCAATTTCTTTTGTTTTAAGCCACTAAATTTGTGATAGTTTTCTAGAACATCAAAAGACTCCAATTCAGATTTTTCTAACTGAAATAGAGTGCTGCTGTAACAAATACCTTAAAATATGGGAGTGGTTTTGGAATATGCAGTGAGAAGACTGGAAATTTTTTGAGGCACATGATAAAAAACACTTAGGTTGACCTGAATAGAATGTGAACAAAAATATGATTGTTAAAGTCTATGCGCTAAGGGATCAAAAGCAACAACAATAACAACAACAAATTCAGAGCAATGATAATTAAAGAATATACCACATTAGAGAATACCTAAATTGTGATGAACAGATTACTGGCAGAA
>NW_011898455.1:3813-4672 GCF_000151845.1 Pteropus vampyrus | reverse complement strand
TTTAAAATTTTAATCTAATTATCTATTTAATACTTGTCTCTCTCCTTCTCCAAGTAGAAGATCACCTTCAGAATAGAAGAATTTGTGATCTACTCTTTCCTTTTCTCTACTTCAGCACTTTGAAGTTGATCAATGAGAAGGAGTGGTTTGTCTTTGGAATCCCTCATGGTCCTCTTTCTTCTAGCCGCCGGGTCCTCTGATGTTGGGTGGAGATAAAGAGATCAGAGAAAATGATCAAAAGTCTTTTCAGTGGGCAAGTTTGTCATCATTTCTCTGTGATGATTGATTCTTCTGAGTTACCACGGATTGGCCACCAACACACTCCAAGTGAAAGAGACATCCAAATTCTGGCTTGCACACACAAAATCTTTTGAAGGCCTTGTTGGGATCTCTCTACAATTTACTGTTGTAGTGACTCACTTCAACTCTCTTTCTATTTTCCTTTATCTTTCTTTCCTAGTGGAAAACCTTACACACTTATTTCCTGTAGGGCAACCTTTGCCTCTTAAGCAGCCATCTTCAGTGAAAAATTGGCAAGACAACACAAGACTGGCTCTTTCTGTAAGGCCATGGAAAACTCTTTGCATTCCAATTGTGGGTGTACAAATATCTCCACCATTGGTCCTTGCTTCCATCTTGCTTCATTGTCTTTCTTTTCTTTTCCACTTAGGCTCTGGGGCAGATGGGCAAGCCTGCTTGCCTAGGTAGATGTCTATCTGGGAAAACAATCCAGGCTTTTCCTTTTTTAGGCACCCGCAGTCTCTTTGAGTGATTCTCTTAGAGATCCTATCACCTAGTTTTGGAGATGAGAAAGCATCTTTATCATGAATGATTGCTTCACCAGGCTGACACCTGTACT
>NW_011898455.1:0-663 GCF_000151845.1 Pteropus vampyrus | reverse complement strand
CAAAAATTCTGAGAAGTCAGTTGGAAAAGGTAAAGCACTGGTGTTTTTAAAGAAATTTGTAATTAAAATAACTAAAATCCTGAGGAGATTGGATTAAAATGGTGGAGCGAGAGACATCCTAGATCTCTCCCCTTGAAACAACTATAAGCTGAACATCTAAAACTCAACAACAACAACAAAAACACCCAAACTGCACACCAGCATGTCTGAGCCTGGGATTTGTGTATAAAAGCTATCACAGATCAGAACCCTGGGTCAGAACCTCCTCCTACAGGGAGCTCTGGCTGTGAGAGGCAGCTTCTTTGGGAGAAACAAAGGAGGAGGAGGAGGAGGAGGCAGAGGAGGAGGAGGAGGAGGGGAGAAGGTGCGGGGACTTCCATGAACAGCCCTGCCTAGGAGTGCTGTATGTTCCACATGGTCGGCAGCAGTGCCCAGTCATCAAGGTAGAAGGCAGAGAAAAGAGGACAGCAGAAAAGTGGGGATGGCAGAGAAATAACAGTTGATTTTTATCAGCTGCGGTTACAAAACCAAGGCTGAGCCACAGTCTCCAGCCACTTACCCAAAGGGTCCCTCCCCCTATACCCTCTAAGACTCGATAAACACGGGGCCCTAAGGTAATCTGAGCAAATTCTACTGAAACTGTCACTAACACTGACAGGAACT
>NW_011898454.1:3438-3831 GCF_000151845.1 Pteropus vampyrus | reverse complement strand
GTGTTTCTGTTCTCATATAAAGTCAACCTTTCCTGTCGGTATTAAATTTTCTATATCACTTCCTTCGTGTCTCATTAACACGTATAACAGTCTCTCCGCGAAGAGGTGGCTCGTGTGACCCACCTAGTCTGTTAAGAGTGAATCAAAAAAGACTAGGACACCTGCTCTCAGGTCCTGGATCCTTGGCGGGAAAACATAAGAGATGGGTGTCTATTTCCTGTACAATCCATCTTCCTGGTGTAGACTTTCCCGAGGAACGGAGGGGGGCTGACTCCACACCGCATACCCCCTACCCTTTCAACCCCCTCCTTTCCCAGCCCATCTTACCTGGAACAGGCACCAAAAACAAGAGCAGCAATGCCAAGGCCAGGTGATAGATCCTCATGGCTGACA
>NW_011898454.1:0-2011 GCF_000151845.1 Pteropus vampyrus | reverse complement strand
CGTGAGAATCAGAACCAGCCCCCCGCCCGGACGCAGGTCACCGGCGAGGATTTGCTTTTCCACACGGAGACGGAGCTCCACAGCGAGTCCTCGGTTTCGCCTGGTCCGTCCGGGAGCGGGAGGCGTTTCTAAGGCAACGTCGCCATCTCACAATGGGGTCTCTGGGAATAAAAGCCACGTTCCTTGGGAGCGCGTTTGGAAGCTGAGGTTGAGGACTGGACTTACCGCCTGGTCCCCTCCCCTCCTACAAAATGAATTTTAAGGAGCATTTCGGTGTTTTAAAAACATTCTCAAAGTTACGCGTGTTTCTGGTAAACGTGCAGACAGCAGAAGAGCGAGCCGGAGCCCTTCGTTCCCCTCCACCCGGGGCCGCCCGCGGCTGCGCTTCGCCTGCTCTGTGGCGTATTATACCCCCACCTTTTTTTTTTAATTTGAAAAATACTTCTAGCCTCTCAAATAATAAACATCATTTACATGTTTACTGCCTAGGAGTTGTCGTGCCTAGAGAGTCCGATGACGCTAACAGGTCCCACTCCCTGGCCCTAGGGCTCTGTGTCACCAGGGCTTGGAAACGCACACCCTACGAACTGTCATGGGGGGGAGGGGGGAGAAGTGGGGTAGGGGGGAGCGCTTTCCCTCAGCTGAGTCAGCGTTTTCTTCTGTGCTGATTAGGTTGAGAGAAAAGAGTCTTGTTTAATTTTTTTGTTCATGTCAGACTTCCCTCTAAGTTTTCTTTTTAGGAGGCTGTTTGTAACATATGGAGCCGAGATTTGGTTGATCCAAGTTTTCGGTCAAGGGGAAGGACCGCGTGGAGGGCACAGCACTAGGTTCGGGGTGGGACGGTCCCAGTTTGACGCTCAGCCCTGTCATTTATTCTTTGGGTTTAATCGAATAAACTCCAGAAGTCTTCGAGCGTCTGTCCCTCAGCAGCGAAGCAGAGAGAGTAACACATGTCCTGTGTGGCCCACAGTGAAAGCCTGATGAGTTAATGACATGAAGTTGACCGGTAAACTGCACGTATTAGCCATGCCGCCCTCAGAAGAATAAGCAGTGAGGGCCGGTGGGCGGCATCGAGGTAGCTCGAAGGCTATGACCCCAGCTCCCAGCAAGGGAATCCAGGGGTTCAACTCTTTATCTTAACATCATGGGAGGGAGGCTCAGCCGCTCTCCTCGGCAGCCGTTTTAATCATGTCATCGCCACTATTATATGAGTTAGACGGGCAACGATAGGCCTTGTCTCAGTGTCACAGACGAGGACACCGAGGCTTGGAGGGGGCGGGCGGCTTGCCCCCGGCCACTGGGGCAGTGAAGGGCAGCGCTCCGCCCTGCAGCCGCCATGAGCACCGGCCGAGGGACACATGGGTGGAGGAGGGCAGCGCGGGAGGCGGCGAGAAGCCGGGCTGCTCCTCTTCCTGCCCTTCAAGAGGCGCCTCCTCCGAGCCCCGATTCCCACCAGAAACCCACCCACGCCATCTGTGGCCGGGCAGACCCGCCAGGACCCAGCATCTGCTCGGCGGCCCGCACCCCACTGGGGACACTGCCCCCTTTCCGCTTTGTCCCTCCGTCCCTGAGGATAGTAGTGTCTTTCTGCGGTTGCGGATTCCGAGGTGACTACCATCATTTGGCTTCTCAGCTGTCCTCTCACCTATAAATTGTCTACATTAAATTTCCTCTATTTGAGGTTCTTCGATCTATTGAAATGTCCTGTGTTGGACTTGGACAGTCTTCTGAGTCCGTGGTCTAAACCATCACAGTATTAAGGTTCTGTTCATTCTTCCCCTTGTGGCGACAGCGGCTGGCGTAACGCTTCGCCACACGCTGCCCTCCGGCCCGCTCTAGCCGCGTTGCAAGGTCGGGCACAGGGCGGGCTCTCTGAGAGGCTGCTGTGGAGTTGCCAGTTGCTGCCAACTTGTTCCGGTGCTCGTGCCTCCGTCGCCCGTGTGTGTGCGAGGCAGTATCTAGCTTTCCGATTCACCATCGTTCTTGCAGCTTGATCATTTCTCTAGAAAAT
>NW_011898453.1:2189-4078 GCF_000151845.1 Pteropus vampyrus | reverse complement strand
CTCTTGAGTCTGTACTGAACACCATCCTGCTTTTCTGGCCTCAATAAATCATCGATAAATCATCACTGGGTGAATTAATGGAGGATTACTTTGACAGGAGTCGGGACTTGGCTGTGACCCCTCTTCTTCCCCTTTGGGGGCATCCTAGAATGGTGGGAAGTATGACCTTTAGGGCACAGGCAGTTCTAAATCTCAGAAGAAATACATAGGATACGGGGAGCTGGGTCAGACTGAACAGTGACTCAGGCACAGAGGAGCTGCCCCCTCCCTCCCTCCCTCCTGATTGGTAGGTCATGATGCTCTCGCACCCTCACCAAGACTGTTTCCTCTGGATAACGAGAGCATATGCGCAGCTGGCTGTGATGCCTTTGTCTTAGGTCACACATGTACAAAGTATTCTCCGGCTCCCCATTTTCTCCTTTAAATGGGTCAGTTGGATCAGAACTCAGGCTCTTGTCTTCTGCCTCATTGCCTTTTCCAGCACTAATGACCACTTCAACTCCCTCAAAGCCCCTGGGCCAAAGTAGTCCTCTGCCTGCCAGGACAGACACACATGAAAGAAAGCACATTGGGTTTAAGCAGTACCTACTCCATGCCACGATGCTCTGTGTCCCTTCCATGACGTTTATGAGAAGGAGTGTGGGCGACCAAATCAGGGCAACCAAACCCAAGAGAATAAAGTGATCTCCCTGAGGGATCTTGAGTGATGGGATGGATGTCTCCACATCCAGGGCTGTGCAAGAGAAAAGGCAGGAAACCCGGATGTTCAGTTATAAATCGCGGGTGAGGCTCCTTCTTAGCACGTGACCTCTTTGAGTATTCATGGACTAGTTGAGCCTTGAGAAGGCCAACTTCGTCTCACAAGAGAAAGGAGACACAGGGAGGAGACGTGCCTGGGAGATGCTCCTCGGAAGCAAGGTGTCAGGGCTCGAGCCCAGCTCACGGACTGCCTGTTTCTCCCTCTCCTCACAGTGCTCCCCAGTCACACGTGTGGGAACCCCGGACGGCTGCCCAATGGCGTCCAGCAGGGCTCAACCTTCAACCTGGGTGACAAGGTACGCTACAGCTGCAACCCCGGCTTCTTCCTGGAGGGCCACGCCGTGCTCACCTGCCACGCTGGCTCAGAGAACAGTGCCACGTGGGATTTCCCCCTGCCCTCCTGCAGAGGTAGGTGGCCAGAGAGGGTCCTACAGGTGGGTAGCAACTGGGAGAGGGTGCCAGAGCTTTCAGTGAGACCCATTCTCCAGTGGGGAAGCTGCACCATCCACTCCGGCTGGGCATGGGGTACCCACTCTCGGGGTCTCTAAGGGTCTTCAGGGTCCCCAGGTATTCTAGGATCTTCTCAGCTTCACCAGGTGTGCACTCTCTCAACATCAACAAACTTGTTTTTAGCCGGTCTGCCCTCACCTCCTGCCCTCCTGTCTCAGAGGAAACCTGCTTTCTCTCCCTGTCACAGACCATATCTCCTCTTGTGCGTAGATATCGCTCCCAGCTGCTTTTGTATGACCTCACTCTGACGATTATTCTTTTCTCTTTCTTATAGATCCAGCCTTCCCCCTATTTAATGATGTCCTCCTCATAGTCTCCAAATAGTCACCCTACCAAAAAAACAAAAACAAAAAACACCTCCCTTCAATCCTACATTGGTCTCAGCCTCTCAGCTAGGGTGACCAACTTGTCCTGGTTTTTCTGGGACTTCCCCACTTTTATCTGTGAAAGCCCTACATCCTGGAAACCCCCTCAGTCCCAGGCAAACTGGGATGATTGGTCACTCTCTTCACAAACTATTTCTGACTGGTCCCCGCCCCCCAAATAACCAAGCTTATTCCTAAAACAATTTCCCGTGCTTCTTACCCGATGATAAAAATAACACATGATCATTTGTAAAT
>NW_011898453.1:0-354 GCF_000151845.1 Pteropus vampyrus | reverse complement strand
TAATACACTATAAAACATGGTAGTAAATGAGCATGTAAGTTGTGAAGTAAAACCCAACAGTTCTCTTTCTTTTTACAGCACTGTACAAATCATGTAACCTTAATCAATGTGGAAACGAAAAACAAATGTAGCTCAGAGGCAGAGGGGCTGTCCCCCCATCCTGTGAAGTATAATTTACATCAACAACCCATCCTAATGTGGTGGAAATCATTATCTCCCCAGAATCTCCAGGAAGCTTTGTCAGCTTTACCCTCCTCTCAACCTTGAACTCACTGCTACGTTTCACCCCCCTGGGTTCTGCTCTGCCAACTTAGGTCAGGAATTTGGCCCATATTTCTTGACCACCCCCCCAAC
>NW_011898452.1:3538-5616 GCF_000151845.1 Pteropus vampyrus | reverse complement strand
CTGGGGCTGATTTTAGTTCCAATATATTTTAAAGCCCACTCTCATAACAAACACAATATACTGCTTTCTGAGTCTGCCCTATTGAGATTGTAGAGACCAAGGACAGTCTCTCCTCCATGTAACTATCTTTCATAAATTTAAAGGCAAACTTTACGTTTCTCTCAGTTCTCTTTTATCTGGGGTAAATATGAACAACTTTTTTAGTTGTTGCTAATGCGACATGGTTCCTTCATATCATTTTACCATGACAGTCTCTTAATAGACTGCTCACTCTTCATTGTTTGCAATTTGCATCAGAGTCAATGTGGGGGTTGTAAAAAAATTATGGGCTTTGGAAACAGGCTCACTTGGGTTTGCATTCTGGCTCTGACACTGACTAGTTCTATGACCTATTGAGAGCTATATATTTATCAGAGTTGAGCATTAGTTTCCTCATCTGGAAAATGGGGATAATATGTCATAGTGTTACTATGGCTATTAAACAGAACAATTTAAACTTAAATGGTCTCTACTAATTTAGTCAGCAGAAAACTAAAACAATGAATAGAAATGTGTGTGTGTGCTTATTTGTCTAGAATGTAATAAATAAAATGAAGCAAGAATTAATTTGATAAAATTTGTTAGTTTCTGTAGATCTCTAAGATATTAAATAATGAGAAAAGATAAGCAAACTTGAAATTTTCCTATTCTGATTTACATCAAGATTCAAGGATTAGTTACAATTAACTTTCTATGCTTGTCCCCCATTGATTACTTGATGCATATGCTTTTCTAAAATTGGATTGTTATCCAAGCATAGCAAATTAAACTTCTGATTTAACAATTAAAACCATCAAGCTGACGAATGAAACTTTGAGGCTGATTTATTCTGGGTGAGATTCTGGCATAAATGAAACTCTCTTTGTTTTCAAGGGTAGCCTGGCAGGCTGGCTCAAATGGCATAAGTCTGTGACAGATCTCATTGTATAATAATCACCAGACATTTCCACTCAAGGGATGATGGTCCTTAAGGTATTTAAGAGTCAGTCTTAGAAGAATGTGATGTCATTCTGTCTTCCTAGCCATGAAGACCTGGTTTATCACCTAGATAAAGTAATTTTCTAGAAGAAGCCTTTATTTGGCCTTTCAGTCTGCTTTAGGACAGTTGATAGGTGATAGATAGATGATAGATAGATAGATAGATAGATAGATAGATAGATAGATAGATAGATAGATAGATAGATGATAGAAGATGATAGATAGATGATACATAGATAGATAGATACATAGATAGATATATAGATGATAGACAGATTTCACAAACTGGTCTTCAGATTTTCTCCTTAGACTTATCACACCAAGTAAAACTTTTTATTAAAATACTTATACAATGTCCTAATCACAAAAAAAGCACTATGTATTTAACTTTTGTAATCAAACAGAAGTGGGATCAAATTTTGGTTTCAACATTTACTAGTAGTTATATACCTTGGATACATAATTCAATCACTCTGAGCTTCAGTTTTATCATTTGGGAAGTGAAAAATATAACATGTATTTTACAGGATTGTTTTCAAGATTATGGGTAATTAATAAAGTGCTCAGCTGGTTCATAGCACATATCAGACACACAGGAAGTGGTAGCTTTCATGGAAACTGGACTAATCTTTTTTGTGGTCTAAGTTTATTCCTGTAGCAGTTGTAGCTTCTGGGATATTAAGAATGTACAAAATAGATCATAGTCACTTTGGATATTTTATCCATTTTATGAAATCAGAGAACTACCTTGGAGAGAGAAATATGACCCCTCAAACTGTTGTAGAAATTTGTTATTTACCACCTCAAAAATCCCTATTCTAATTGTATAGTATTGAAGTCATTCTCAAATTTAACTTTTCTGAAATAATATGTTGTTTATAATATCTATGGAAAACAGAAATAGTACCTATGGGTAATTTCTAACCACCTCAGATTTCTAGTAACCTGGCTGACATTTTTTTAAATTACAACTTGTTTAATTCATACCAGAAGGAAACAGAAAATAAGAAAAGGTAGTTTTAAAAAAATGAAACCAGCTTAATAGAAGGAACTTATTAAAA